>NC_059095.1:18419435-18565962 GCF_020497125.1 Mauremys mutica | reverse complement strand
CCCCTGGGCTGCCATAAAGTAGAGCAGCCTTAAGGCAGCTCAGCTTACACTGGCTTGTAATAGTCACCAGATAGGAAGGATGGGGGCCAGATACTGCACATCAATAGGAGGAGTAGCCTGACTTGATATGAGAAGATCGGCAGCACTGAAATTCATGTTGTTTACTTCCCTCAAAAGGAAACCTTAGCACTTCAAAATGTCTTTTGGAAATACTCTTTAAGGAAGCACCAAAGAAACCAGGCAGCTTTTAGAAGCAAATGTAATCATGGTATTAGCATTGCCATTGTCTACTGTCACAAAATTTAGTGGTGTGATATCACTTCAGACATTTACAGTCATCTCTACTGCTTGGTCCACTTCCTCATGCCTCAGTTGGTTGGTATAATTCACCATCCTACATGCAAGGAAAGTGCAGGATATACATGTTAATATGCAGTGTTGTCATAGCCGAGTTGGTCCCAGGAGATTAGAAAGATAAGGTGTGTAAGGAATTATTTTTTATTTGACTAACTTTCAAGTTGCTTCCAACTTCCCACTTCCAAGTTGGTCCAATAAAAGCGATGATCTCACCCACCTTGTCTCTTTAATAAATGTTAATAGACAGCTACTCAGAGTTGTGGCTTGTGAGCTCAGAGGGCTCTATTCTCTGGCCCACCAAGTTAATTTTGCACCATGTACCTAGCACTCAGTGAACTTAAACCAGCTGCAGCTTGATGTTAGAGAATTCCTCCTGTCTAAGGGAATCACCGCAGGTATATGGCTGGTGATGGCAGTATAGCTGCCTCCCATGCCAGTGTACCTCCTGGAGCACTGTTGTAATCTACATTGTTTTATATGTAAATTGCAGCTAGTTACACCCATGTTCAAACAAACTGTCTCTCTCTTTGGATTAATTGCTCACTCTCATTATTGTAGTGCTGTGTTGTAAATCAGCCACTCTCAACTGCAGGCCCACGGCCCACTGGACCCCAATCCCCCTGCTCTGCGGGGAAAGTCTTGAGCCCCGCCACATCCTGTGGAGTTCCCAAGCCCCCCAGTCCCAGCCCCATAGGGCAGAATCCTGCCCGTAGCTGAAGCCCAGAGGGGCCCCCCCAACACACACACATCTGAATCCTGGAGGGCCCCTCCCTCGCTGGGTCATGGAGTTTCTATAGCATGTTGGGGGCAGGAGGCTTCAAAAGAAAAAGATTGAGACCCCTCATTGTAAACAACACTCTAAAACGTCCATCTGGGCACCACAAAATAGTTATTAGCCCTTCTGTGATGTGCAGCAGCCAATCTCTATCTGTAACATCAATCAACATCTTGCCCAGTGAGGTAAGATTTGGGATTTAAATTAATAGCTTCTCTGATGAAATATGGCATTTCATGATCACGTCAGGAGACATTGTCCAGTGCATGCCACCCCCAACACAAGACCAGCCCTCAGAGATTTATTACTACTGTGACTCACTCTCCTTTTTCTTCACAAAGCCACATACTGCAGCTCTCTCTGGGCTCAGGCTGTGCTCTGACACAACAAAATGCCAACTGCAGCCAGAGCAAGTTTTGAGGATACCAAGGGGTGCATGGAATGCAGGACAGACCCTCCAACCCTCATTCAGGTACATTCCTCCTGACTTCTATTCTGCTTAACTAAGGGCTGCAGACATTAGTTCATGGGACTGGGGCCCTCTGCCCTTACTCACACTGAACAGTTCTCCTGGAAGTTGTAAACAAGTTCCAGTCAGAACCAGTTTTCCTTAGGGGTTTCCCAAGCCCCAAGCAGGGGCGCTTCCTGTCTTTTCTAAGGGGTTTCCCCAAGCCCCAAGCAGGGGCGCTTCCTGTCTTTTCTAAGGGGTTTCCCAAGCAGGGGCTGTCTTTTCTAAGGGGTTTCCCAAGCCCCAAGCAGGGGCGCTTCCTGTCTTTTCTAAGGGGTTTCCCAAGCAGGGGCTGTCTTTTCTAAGGGGTTTCCTGGGCAAGCGTATAAAAGGTGCCCTGGACACAGCCTCAGGGCTGTCCATCTGAGTGGCAGCCAGGGATGGTCATGGGTCACAGGTCTTACTTGCAGCCTGATCTGTAAAGAGAAAAGAGAGAAGGAGAAGAAACACCACTTACCTTTGTCACCATCCATCAGGGTTCTCCTGTGCATTCAGACAGCATATACTGAGCAGAAAGAACACTCAGTGCAGGAGATGAAGGGACTGAATTAAACTGCAGAGGTCAAGTTCACATACTTCCATTTTCAGTGACTGATCTCTTAAGCCAGTGGGGATGGCCAGGGTACAAAAGTATTTCTGTAGATCAGCATGTGATTATTTGTATTCCAGTACTGCCTCATAGTCCCAGTCACAGACCAGATTCCCATTGTGCTAGGACCTGTACAAACAGAACAAGATGGTCCTTAACTGCCATTAATTAACACATATTAACAGCACAACAGACAAGAGAATAATTAAGCAAGCAAAAAAGCCCCCTTTGACCAGGTACCAGCATATAACTAATAGAATGCTACATATTTAAGGAACTTTCTCCCTGATTCAGGGTCTGATGTAACTAAGCCCCTGTTCCATACCATTGTGTAAACTGGGGACTTGTATAATTGCACAAGATGGAAAGTATACAGCAGCACACAGCTGAGGCCTACTTAATTTTTAGTACATTAACAGGAGGCCACTCTGCAAGAAACTAAGGGCTTGGTCAGCACAGAGAGTTTGCCTGTCTCTGTGCTGGTGTTATGCACCCCTCAGTGTCTACACCTGGCTCCATAAAATCGGGCCTTTCAAAAATGCAGCATTGTGTAGGAGCACAGGTAATTGTAGTAATGCTTGTCCATTGCAGCTGTTATCAGGGCAAGGCATCCACATATAGGTCCACTACAGATGGACCAGTGATAGGAAGAGTGTTTGTGCATGTGACAAGTAACACCACGAACAATGTAATGCCACAGAACAAATTGAGATCAACAACATTATGTGTGGCAAAACCATGACAAATACGGTGCAGGCATCAAGCAGCTCATAAATTAGCACATCACCCAAACACTGCCTCAGCTTGACTTAGATCTTGGGCAATAGCAGACCCTCAAAAAGAGGCCACAGCTTTACACCCATGATCACTGTGGTGTTAATTGGCTGCATTTTACAAGAGCTGCATCATAGGTTGACTTTGAGTGTATTTACAGGGGGCAAGGTTTTCACCAAACAGGCACAGACACACACAGTGCTCTGCAGCAGTGTTAGTTGAGCTACAGCAATGAGCAGTGGGATCCTAGAGCCAACCCTGAACTTTATTATTCCACAGAAATGAGAAATGTCTTAAAAACATGGAGCTTTCCTTTTGGGCACTATAATAGGGATCCACTCACCTTTTGAGAGCCTCTTAGTGGCTGGGTCTGGTACCACAGTCCTTTTCTCACCCCTGGGGAACCCTGCCAGCTGACCTCAGTGAGTCTTCTGTTGCTCAGGCCTCTGGCTAAGTCCCAAAGTCCAAATGAACCCCTCTGGGATAGTCAAGAACAGTCCCATTGCCCTCACTAGGGTCTCCAGCCCCAACTCTGGGTCCTTGAAATTCTGCCCTTTGTTCAAGCTCTCCATAAGCATTTTCCCCTTCCTGGGGCTTATGCCACTGTAGATGGTAGGGGAACTGGGCCTGCCCATAACTCTGGCTTCCAAACCATGGATCTTGTAAACAGTAGCTAGGCACTGCTTTTTTTTTTTCAGTTCATTGTTGCTTCTTCCTACCAGCCACTTTCAGCTTCACTCTCACCTCAGGGTTAAAGTTCTTAGGGACTCTCTTCCTGCAAACACAGCTTAAACAAATGCTTCCAGAATCAAACTCTAGCTATCCCCTGAAGTTCTGTGGCCAGAGAGCAGCACCCTTTCTTGCTCCTCCAGTTCCTGCCAGGAACTGACCTGCTGAGGCCATGCAGCTCCTTTTAGATGAGCCTGATGGGCTCTGATTGGCTGCTTTCCTGAGGCCTCTCTAGACAGACCCAGATTTGTGGCTCTTTTCCTGGGGCAGGGTGTAGTAGGACCACAGGGCCTCTTGTAAAAAGCCTCAAAGCCCAGGTACAGCCCGTCACAGGCACAGATCGATTGGTTTTCTTAGAACCAGATGAGCCCCTAAGATAGTGTTAGGCCTGAATAAAGATGTAGTACAAAACCGGTTATGCCAACCTGACTGAAGTCAGGCTAGCAGAGGTTTCTGGGTAAACCCAGAGTGGAATACTGAGAAGCAGCATTGTCTCACAAAGCCCTGGGAAAGAGTAAGATAAGTGAGGGGGCTGGTGCCAGCTGTGTTGTGTTAAGAAACAGTGTTTGAAGGACTGATAAGAAACACAAGCATCTCACAGTTCTGACTCTAACTCCCTGGTTTAGTGTTCGGTGTGTTTTTAACTCCCTCACATTCCTAACCTTTGGCGCTTGTTGAGATATTAACAATATAATGCTGTAGAGACTAGGCATGCGTATATATTAAAAGGTGTCTAATTTCTAGTTGTTAGACAAAGGGGGTGGATTGCTTAAGTAAATGATTTATGACGTAATAAAACCGTCTATATAAGCTAACACTAAGCTGTAAAGAGGGGGCTGGTTCTTTTCGGATACGAGCGGTTCTTTACTGATGCGTGCACTTGTCAATAAAGAACTTTTTATCGGACCTTGCTGGTGTTGCCTGTCTCTCTGCGGTCAGACAACGAACATCGCTGTCGGGGTTAGAGTCCCTGACAATAGTTACTTAGCGTAAGTGGGAAATATGATGCAGATGTTAGAGGAAGGAGGTGGAAAGGGCGGGTGGTCCAGCAGTTATCGCACTAGCCTAGGATTTCATATGTGACCTTGGGCAAGGCACTTAGCCCTTCTGTGCATCAGTTCTCTGCCTGTAAAATAGAAATAATAGTGCTTCCCTACCTCCCAGAAGTGTTGTGGGGATACATACATACATTACAGAGTTTTGAGGTACTCAGATACTACAGTCATGAGAACCTATGATAGATGTGAATGTATTTGTATGTTGCTTGTTTTATAGTATTAGGACACTAGAGCTGCTGAGCTAAATCCAGATCAGGAGCTGTTGGTTAGTATCGGCACTAGGACTTGGCAGAAGAGGTCCAGGAATTCAAACTCTGTCTGTATCTCTCTCAGCCAGCGCCTGTGGTTGTGTAGCTAGTATAGGCAATGGCAGCAATAAAAATATCAGAGAGAGAATGACTCCGAAAGGTAGAATGAAGTTCTTGGCCAGCTTTCCATATAAAGGAGGATCCATTCTACTATCTAAAATGACAATTACTCCTATGAACTGAACTGTACAACTCCCGAAAGAAAGGCAGACAACAGTCTAATGATTAAACTGCTCTTCAGAGCCCTGTGTTTCACCTGGGCAAGGAAAGCTGTGCCGGTGACTCAGCAGTTCTCCATTGGGGAATTCACCCAGGGGAGGAGGCGCTGTAACCCATACTCGGGAGGTCATCTAGTCCAACCCCCTGCTCAAAGCAGAACCAACACCAACTAAATCATCCCAGCCAGGGCTTTGTCAAGCCCACCTTAAAAACCTCTAAGGAAGGAGATTCCACCACCTCCCCAGGTAACTCATTCCAGTGCTTCACCACCCTCCTAGTGAAAGAGGTTTTCCTAATCTCCATCCTAAACCTCCCCCACTGCAACTTGAGACCGTTTCTCCTTGTTCTGTCATCTGCCACCACTGAGAACAGCCGAGCTCCATCCTCTTTGGAACCCCCCCTTCAGGTAGTTGAAGGCTGCTATCAAATCCCCCCTCACTGTCCTCTTCTGCAGACTAAACAAGCCCAGTCCCCTCTGTAACGTTGAGCTCCATAGTGTTTTATGGAAATATGCTTCTGAGCATGAATATAATGTAACTGGAATATGCTTTATGCCAAAGGTTTCTTGTAAGATATCATTGCGAAGCTTATAATCTACTGAGTGTGTCCATCCTGTTTGTATGTATGTATCATTCTTGTATCTAAAACTAGAAATATAAAGTATACCTCTGAGGTCCTATTGTAATTATGTGGGCCTTTAATGGTGGCTTGGAATCTTGATAGCTCCCACTGACTAGGACAATTGGTTGTAAATGGGTTTATTTACCTGCATGCCTTCTTGTGTACCTGACATGGGTTATGAAGAATGAGGTCTCACAGGACATGTGACCAGGTCACATGATACTGGAATCCATCTTAAACCTGGCGCTTTTCCATTGAGAAGGAGGGGTGGGGACCCAGAGAGACAAAAGATTCCCGCCTTCTGCCAAAGATATATAAGGGGGTGGAACAGAACACCCCTGTTTTCCACCTGTGTTGCAGCAGGCTAGTGAATCTGGCTCAACAAGGCAGGGTACTGGAGTCCCAAGCTGGCAGGGAAAATGGGCTCAGAGGTAACTTCAGTGCATCAGGTGATAGTTCCAAGGGGGTCTCTGTGACCGAAGCCGTCACACTCTCAGCCTCTCCTCATAAGTCAGGTGCCCCATGGGGCTCCCTGATCATTTTCGTTGCCCTCTGCTGGACTCTTCAATTTGTCCACATCTTTTCTGTAATGGGGGGCCCAAAACTGGAAGCAATACTCCAGATGTGGCCTCACCAGTGCCGAATAGAAGGGAATAATCACTTCCCTCAATCTGCTGGCAATGCTCCTAGTAATGCAGCCCAATATGCCGTTCGCCTTCTTGGCAACAAGGGCACACTGCTGACTTGTATCCAGCTTCTCATCCACTATAATCACCAGGTCCTTTTCTGCAGAACTGCTGCTTAGCCAGTCGGTCCCCAGCCTGTAACAGTGCATGGGATTCTTCTGTCCAAAGTGCAGGACTCTGAACTTGTCCTTGTTGAATTCATCAGATTTCTTTTTGGGCCTAATCCTCCTTGTATGGGCCTAGGAGAGTTCTGGGTCTCTTCCTAGCTCAAGATCTAACAGGTAGAAAGGAAGCTGGAATTTGGACATGTGGGTTCTCTTCCCAGGGCAGCGTTATCTAGTAGCTAGAGCATGTGAGTAGGAGTCAAGATTCCTGGCAGAGGACGTTCATGCTTTCAAACTTTTTTTTCATTCCACTTGTGAATGAAACGAAAAACTTTCAAAATTCTCAGTGAAAAAAAATTTCAGGAGGAAAAAAAAACATTTGGGGGTGTCAATCAAAATGTTTCATTTCGACAAAGGTTTTCATTTCAGTTGCTGCTTCAACAATGTTATCTTGTGTTACAACACGCACCCACCATAACACAAAATACAAATTTCAAAAATGGAAGTCATTTTGAAAAGAAAACGTGAACCATTTGGCTCAAAAAATGTTAAAAATGAGACATTGTTGGAACTTCTTTCTCTGAGACAAAATTTTGGTGAATCCAAATGTTTCCCTGTCGAGGGAACTGCAGTCTCCAGTGGAAAAAGGCTCAGTTGGACTTTTTCCATTCAGTTCTTCTCTTGGGTTCTATCCTCAACTCAGGGAGGGAGGCTGGGAGTTAGGACTTCAGGGCTCTCGTCCCAGTTCTAGGAGGAGAGTGTTACCTAGTGATGAGAGCACAGGATTGGGACTCAGGGAAAGAACCCAGAAGTCCTGCTATGAGAATATACTCTATTTATCTCAGCATGTCTCTTGGGGGCATGGTTCTAACTTTGAGAGCATGGTCTAGAGAGCTGAGTACTAGACTGGGAATCCAATGGTTTGCTTGCTAGTCCCAGCTCAGCCACTGACTTGCTGTGTGACGCGGTCAAGTCACTGCTGCTCCGTGCCTCAGTTTTCCCAGCTGTGAAATGAGGCAATGATACTTAAGAAAAGTGTTTTGATATCTTTGGCTAAGACACACCAATGTAACTGCCACGTAGTGTTACTGGGGGTATTTTCTTGCCTGAGTAAAGAGCAGGTTTTGTGGCTGTAGCCAGAGCTAAGGGAAACGGGATAATAATGTACAAGGGAGGGCATACTGCTGGGAGATCCTCGTGCCATAAAGCTACATGCTCACGGGGGTGGATTACTGCTCTGGGAAGCGGAGGCTGAGGGGAGTTGGAGCCCAGAAGTCTGTGGTCACATTTCATCCAGGATGTTTTTCATCATCAGGGCTTATTTCTGAGGCCGCTTTCTCAACAGCAGAGCCCATAGACGGGTAGACACTGTACCCAGCTGCTTACGACGTGGCTAGTCTATGTCGGGATTTCCCCACATAGATGACGCCTGAGATGCGAGCGCTACGTGCCCGGGAGGGCTGGACAGAGTGCTGAGTAGGGAGAGCTCAAGGAAAGCTTTGTGGGGCTGCAAGAGGGCAGGAGACAGGACGATGGGGGCAGTCCATGGAGACATACATGCAGCTAGGTAGATGGCTCTTGCCACTGGCTCATCCGTCCGGCCTGCAGAGGCATTCAGATCTGGAAGCCGGGTCGGGCCCTCCATGCTTCCCTGGGACACACGGTTGTCCCAGTTTTCCTCTGCTCTTCCGCCGGGAGCCCTGAGATTCGCAGGAACATGGAGGGGGGAACCAATTCTGAGACCAACCCGTGTGCAAAGCCGGGAGGGGACCGGGATGATGTCACAGCTAGAGCATCAAGCCGGCCCCTGCCTGTGCAGAAACTGACAAAATGTCACTTTGGAAAAGTGCTGAGTCAGTCACGGGCAGAGTGTTTCCCCAGAGCCGCTCTCAGAGGAGGGGAACGGAAGGGGCTTGCCCAAGGGGCAGGATGGGTGGTGGCTCAACCACAGCCTCGAGCCTGAGGACACTTGGGTTCTATTCCTGGCACTGCTGCGTGACCTTCGGCAGGCCTGTGCCTCAGTTTCCCCATCTGTAAAATGGGGGCGAAGGCTGACTTCCTTTGAAATAACAAGTGCCATGTGCATGCTAGGAGTTATCAATGCTGGTTAATATTAATTCCTGCTGCAGCCGTGCCAGCATTCCCTCGGAGCTGCCCTGTGCCTGGCATGGAGATGCCAGCGGCAGAGACGGGCTGCCTGGGAGCAGGAAGCCCTTGGGGAGGCTAGGAGACGAGCAACCTTTCTGGCCTGGTGGGGCTTGTTTAAGCATTTTGTTTTTCAGGCCAAGGAGACATCTGCTCAGGATGTTACACCTGAGGAACAGGGCTCTGGGGTGGGAGCGGGGCTGCGGGGGTGTTGGCAGTGTACAGGAATAGGGCAGTATCCCTTTAAATAACGTGAGCTCTCACTTAGTGCTCCCCGTGTTCTGGTTTAGATGCCGCCAGAGCAGCCGGGGGTGCGTAGCCGGGCCTCACGCGTTGGTGAACGTGCACCAAGCTGGGCCCCAGCTGGATCGTGTTATTTTTATTGTGTAAAGCCCCAAAGGCACAATGGGGGGGAAGGGAGGGGAGATGGGAAAGGACGCCTGGCCAACGCCCGCAGGGATAAATGGCAGCCCAGCCTCTCCGATTAACGGGCAGGGTGGTCCAATGGTTACAGCATTGCACTCCACAGACCTGGGTTCTCTCTCAGGCTCGGCCACTGACGCTGACTGAGTCCCCGCCCCACACTGTACCTTATCTTCCCCCTCTGATTCTGGGCTAGTCTGGTTAGCCTGGGAGCTCGTCAGGATCAGGACCGTGTCTCAGTAGGTGTTTGTGCAGCACAATAAGTAGCACTTAGAGCACATTGCAATGGAGACGAGTATCACTCACCTCATTTTACAGTTGGGGAAACTGAGGCTCGGGGATCTGGCAGGACTGGCCTAGGGTCACCTAGCAGCAGAGAAATAGAAGCCGGGTTTCTTTGGTAGCCGTCCCGTGCCGCCTGCCCCCCCCCCCCCCAGACTACAGCGTTCTTCTTGAAACCAAGCGCTTCTGTTTTCCTTGGGTTTCCTGGAATATTGCACAAACTGAAGACCAGAGGAAATGCTGAGCCAGGGTTGACCTTACCAGCAGCTCAGCAAAATGCTGTACTGTATTCTGGCTCTGATCCCAACACTCTCCCACCCCACATTTCTCTCTTCCCAACCCCCAGGGCTACGGGGCCTAGACCGCATTTCCCTGTGTTGTGCGTTTGTGGGGCCTAGCGGGCAACCCGCTGACCTGCCACGCCCACAACGTGGCTTCTGTGCCTGACTGTGCTGCTGGGTGATGTGGGACAAGCTGCTTCCCTGCCCCGTGCCTCAGTTTCCCACATTATCACCACCAGGACCACATCACTTGGCGGTACCAGCGCCATCTAGGGGTAGATACTTTGGATGCTAACGCAGAACTGGGCCTGGCGTGGCTGGGAATTGATGCTACCGGGTGTCCACGTGCCCAGGATCTACTCTGGTAGCTTGTCCCTATGGACAATGCACTGCAGAGCCAGTGGAGCAAAGGGGAGGAAACCCTGCGTGGCCTGGGGGTTAGGCAGCACAGTGCAATGAAATGGATGAGTGATATTTCCAGCTCGGGGGGTGGAATGAGGGCTCGTGAGTTAGAGGAGAATGGGATTCAGGACTCCTGGGTTCTCTTCCCTCTTCTGGGAGGGGAGTGGGGTCTAGCTGTTGCAAGGGGTCTCAAACTGAGGGTCACAAGGTCATGGGGGGGTCGCAGGCTGCCACCCCCCATGCACGCCGGGGCTCTGTGCAGGGCTGACAGCCCAAGCCTTTCAAAGATGGGTGGCCGGAGAGCAGCGGCTGCTGGCCAGGCGCCCAGCTCTGAAGGCAGCGCTGCCTCCAGCAACAGCCCAGAAGTAAGGGTGGCATGGTATGGGGGGGTTGTCATTTTGGGGGGGGTCATCACAGCCTGAAATATTTTCAGAGAGGGGTCCAGCCAAAAAAGGTTGAGAACCCTTACGTTAACGCATGGTGGGAGAATGGGAGCCAGGACTCCTGGATTCTCTTCCCAGCTCAGGGAGGGGAGTCAGGCCTAGTGGTTAGAGGGGGGGGGCTCTGAAAGTCAAGACTCCCAGTTCTAATGCTGGCCCTGAGAAGAGAGGTTTAATTTAGAGCGAAGGGCTGAAAGTCACGACTGCTGGATCTAACCCCAGTGCTGGGAGGAAGTGTGGTCTGGTGGTTTAGAAGAGGGGCGTGGCTGTCAGGACTCCTGGGTTCTGTTCCTGGCTCATAAAGTGACTTGCCAGCAAGTCGCTCCCCCTCATGCCTTAGCTCACCCTGCTGACCAATATAGTAAAGGGTTAATGACAATCGCATGAGCCTGGTGCCATCTGGTTTCTGCCTATGCTGGAGGGAATATAAAGGTGGCAGTGGGCAAGGTGGGGACAGCCTCCTACCCATTCACGTGGCAGCAGCCCTCTGGGCTCCAAACACCTGTGCCTGATGGGGCAGCTGGATCATGCCATGGACTGGAGAGAAAAGGGCTCTTGGGTGCAGGGTGACGGCCGCTACATCTCCAGCCCGTCCACCCATTCAGTTTATTCAACACAAAACTTCCTTTACATGCGTGAGAGAAGGGAAAGAGAAGAGGGATCTGAAAGTTCATAAATTAATAGTCCCGGGGCGCTACTCCCCGCCGCACTTCCGCCAACACAACATTTCTTCCTGCTACAGAGACCCCTTCCGGGCCTGGCTCCGCGTGAGCTCACGGTGTGAGTGCCATGCAGGGTCGGGAATCCTGTGGGTCATGATCTCAGGGGGGTGGAAAATTACACAGGGCTCCAGACCTCAGCAATATTCCGAATAATCTTCCTCCACGTAATTCGCTGGGAACCAGCCAACCTAGGAGGGGAAAACCCAGTGAGACGTGGAATTGTTATCACAAAACAGCTATTGGAGCATGGCCCATGTGCCATATATGCACTGCTGCCCTCTTCTGGATGGGATGGGAGCTGCTCACCTGTGTGTCATAAGCCCTGTACTTCTAAGAGCTAACAGGGATTCTCCTGTAACTCGGCTTGTTTTTGCAGCAGGAAGATCTGTGTGCTATCCCCAATGCTGTGGTGAGATCTGCTGGCTATGCCACGTGGCACAGGGGCCACTTTCATGAGGCATGAGTAGCTGGGATTGAACTTTGGACCTCTGGAGCTAAAGGCACCAGTCTCTACTGCTTGATCTAAAAGCCCCAGCTCCATTAGCCGGCTCATCAACCGCTACTGTCCCAGCCACCACTAGGGGGAGACAAAGTGCCACTGAAGTTGGCCAGTTGGCCATAGCTTTCCTGGCATCCTATACTTGCACTAGGTGTTCATTGGTACCCGATGCATCAGAATGTGTGAGCGCGTGGGTGCATGCATGTGGCGCGATCATGAGTGTGCATGCATGTGGGGCGGATCGTGCATGTGCATGCGTATGGAGATCGTTTATGGGTGTGTGCACACGTGCATGCACAAGCGAGAGGAATGCGTGTGTAGGCGTGCAGTGATTGTGTGTGCGCGAGCACATCTTTGGGTGCAGCTTGCATGTGTACATGTGTGGACTGTGAGTGGAGGTAAGACAGAATTGCTGCCCTCTGCTGAGTAGGAGATGATTACACCAGCTCACGTGTGTTGGGGCGGGGGGTGCTTGCACAGAACTCTGCCCCCTGCTGGATGGAATATGTCAGTACTGCTCACATGCATGGGTCTATATACACTAGAGAGTGATGTGTGAATGTGTGTGTGATGGGATTACACGCTGTATGTGTAGAGGTGCGAAGAACGCTGCCCCCTGCTGGTTGGGATATATCAGAGCGGGTTGTGTGCGTGTATGTGGGTGTAACACTGCCCCCTTGTGGACAGGCTATGTCAGGCCTGTTCTGCTGTATAAGGGGGTTGTAATCCCAACCCCCACTCAGCGGTGCACTCACGCGGCCGTAGATCTCCCCTTTCCACCAGCCCTGCTGCCCTTTCTTGCTCAGGATCTTTATGATGTCGCCCTTCTTGAGCGTCAGCTCCGTCCGGTCCCGCGCGCAGAAATTGTAGCGAGCCTTCGCCGACCTAAAATACTTCAGTCCTCCTGCTGCAAGGGGACAGACCCACGCTAGAGACAGCTGTGCCAGGACCAGACACCCTGAAATAAAGATCCACACCTTTGGTGGGATCCTGGGAAGCGAGCGGCCCCCGGAAGTGCTCGTCACCCACCACATGGCTGGAGGCAGGGACCGCATGGGGAAAGACTGGCTCTCTTCCCTCCTGGGGCTCCGAGGGCTTGGGCCGCAGAGGGTTAATTTTGAGAGCCCACCAGGGTGGAGTCTATGCCCCAGCCATGACCCACAGGAAAGAGGGTACCACTGCTGGGGGCCATGGCCGCATGGGAAATGACAGGTTTTGCCTCTCGACATTTTTTTCCTGGTTTTGTCAAAATTTTCCCATTTTTGTTGAAAACCTTGGAAATCGGACAAAAACTAGAAGGGGGGGAGAGGCAAAAATTTGGGTTGAAAAGCCACCATCCCTCAAGAAAAATGTTTTAGGGGAAATTTCCATCCCACATGTGCCCGGTCATGAGGATCTATCCCAAGAACCCTGGAGGCTGAGATCCTGCAGCGCTCAGGGGGCGCTCGAGGTCTCCCCGCCCTGGCTCCAGCACTGGCCCCCAAGCACCCTACCGGGAGGTCTGGAGATGGCCCTCTGCTCAGGCGCCTTGAATGGGAACTGCAGCGTGGTGTCGAGGGTTTTGAAGCAGTCTTTCAGGGAGTTCTGCTGGTAAAACTCCACTAGCTCCTAGGGAGGAAGCACAGAGAGGCCCTGAGCGTGCGGAGATCCCTTCTCTCCTGGAGCAGGAGCACAGACAGTAACAGCTGGACCCCACTCTCCCGGCCCCTCCAGCCAGAAATAGAACCCAGGAGTCCTGACTCCCAGCTGCCTCCTCTTCTAACCCACTAGCCCCCACTCCCCTCCCATGGCTGGGAACAGAACCCAAGAGTCCTGGCTCTCAGCCCCCTCCTGCTCTATTCAATACACCATCCTGAGGGCTAAGCGGCTGGTGTTGCACTAAGCATTCCCCCAGTGGCCAGAGCCTTCCAGTGAAGATGGAGTTGAAGCATCGGATGCAAAATCCGCTCAATCCTTACTATGAGTCCTTTGAACGCCTTCTTCTCCGTGATGCGGTACAGGCCCTCCGACGTCAGGATCTTGATGTGTTTGATTTCTTCGTTAAACCTTGGGGCACAGACACCAGCTCTCAGGGGGCCATTGGTTTCCTAACGATCTCTACAGCTGTAATTTTCCAGTGTATTGCACCTTTAAATTTCTAGCTGTCTGCTCTCTGGGAGGGGCAGAGCTTTGTGCATGGAGGGTAAATGCAGATTGTTACAGAAGAGAGGCACACACTGTACTCGCTCTCATAGGGTCTTTCAGAAAGCACTAAGATGGGGCTCCAATGGAGTGACACTGCTTTATGCCAGCTGGGGCTCTGGCGCTAGGAATACAGGATTCTCTATAATGGCACAGCTCTGGCCTTGTATCTCACCTCAAACGACAAGCACATCCAGATGGAAGATCATCGTATGCACTGGAGCAGGAGGCACTTTTTCCTGCTCCCCGAGCTGGTGCTTTTGGAGGTGCTATTCTTAAATATCTAACCCTATCTTCTTAACTTACGAAGCAAATTACCTTCATAAAATCATGAGGTGGGGAGTCCCACAGGTTAACTACCTGTTGCATATTTACTTTTACCAGGTGGGCATTTAATTTTGCTAAGTGCCCTCTGGTATTTGCATTATAGGGAAGGGCCCAAAAGATTTCTCCCTGAGAGGCAGACTATTCACGCACACAAAGATGTTCTCTGTAGAAGCTGTTATTAAGTTAGGATTACTTGATGCTGATGGCAAACTCGGCCGCGTCCTTGACCCTCTGCTGCACCAGGAACGTGCCGTCTGAACGGTTCGTGAGGATTTGCTCCGCCTCTGCTCTCTCCATAGGTCCCGCGTACCTGCAAGTAGGGACATCCACACAGGAGTTATTACTTGAATCTATGATTCAGCCACTAGATATCGCTTTGGGCTGTATGCCATACCAGCAAGCGTGTGGTCTGGTAAACAATGGAGACAAAGCTGGAACTCAAGCTGGTTTAAGACAGTCTGTGATTTCACAGAGCATAGATTCACAAGGGTGGACTCCAGATTAAACAGCAATAAATTATGTGGATGCAGAAATGTTTCAGTTCTATCATTTTACTTACCAAAGATAAGCAGAAAAATCTGGGGGAGGATTCTGTGGAGGGAAAAGAAAAGTTTTATTTTCTTGCAGTAAATAAAACAGAGAAGAAAGAGTTAAGTCTGGCCCAGGAGATTTGATGTCAGTGCTCTGTTATTCTGGAGTTTCATTTTTCTCCCAGGGTCACATCACAAATAATTTATTTATTTTTTAAAAAATATTTATATTATGGTACATAGAATGGGGCCCCACTGTGCCAGGTGCTACACAGACCAGGGCTTCACTGTCCCAGGCACTGCATAGACCTTCCTCAAGATTAAGACCCCAGGGCCTCGGGTGCTGCCCAGACACGTAGTGAAAGACAGTTCCTGCCCCAGACAGCATGTACACAAAGAAAGAATTATTATACCCAATTTAAAAATGAGGAGCTGAGGTACAAGGAGATGAAGTGACTTGCCCAAGGGCCCACAGAGGCAATCTGTGGCAGAGCCAAGAATTTCACTCACATCTTCTGAGCCCCACTCCAGCACCTTACCCACAAAACCCACCCTTGCTTTTGCTGCTAAGCGTCCTGGATTGCAGACTGACATCTGCCCTTTGTCCCCAGAGCAGATACAACCCACCGAAACTTGCCTAAGGAATTTAGAGACCCTACAAAAACATCCAGCGTTTAACAGCTAATTGAGCAAATGTGAAAGGAGTCGCTACTCACACACACATACGGTTTGACTTTTTGGCATGGGAACCAGCCGAACTCGTTCGTGGATGTGTTTCTGCCCTGCAAAGCGGAAGCCAATGCACGTCAGATCTATCGTAAAGAGCTATCAGGGAAGAGGCCAAGGCGGCTACTCTTGGCCTGGTTTGCAGAGGGACTATCGTAGGCTGGATGTTTAAGCCAAGAGCAGAAATATTTCAATTTGGCTATCCCGACATGGTGTGTCTTGGGAATTGTAGTTTGGTTTTCTCGTGACCCCATTTGCTTTGCATCAGACTCCCTAGCCAAACTACTTCTCCCAGGATGCACCATGATCAGGGCCTCCCATGACACAACCATCTCCCCTCACCATGAGGGCAGACTGTGGTGCATCATGGGAGATGTAGTCTGACCAGGAAGCCTGGCGTTTGGACGAGAAATGGGAGCATGAGGCAACCAAACTACAACTCCCACAAGGCACCAGGGCTACATTCCCCAACCAGAATATTTATTTTTTTTGCCCCAAAATTGAACATTTTGCAAAGGAAAAATCCCCCTTTTTCCAACCAGTGCTAGCCTGAAGGCCTGAGCCAACCCCCACTGAAATCAATGGGAGTCTTCTCCATGGGCTCCAGTGGGTTTTGGATCAAACCCTGCCTAGCACTCAGCATCTCTGATCAGAGCCAGCACCGAGATCAGAGCCCCCATTGTGCCGGCCACTGCACAGACCCTGACTGAGATCAGAGCCCCATCACGCCAGGTGCTGCACAGATCCCGACTGAGATCAGGGCTCTGGGAATTAACTGGGAGAAGACAAGGCTTGGGTGACCCTGCCAAAGGGGGCTACTTATTGTTGCTAAAGCCCGAGGTATAAACACAGAGACACTGAAGGCAGGTTGGATACCAGGGCTGCTGGACGGGAAGACCCTATGGTTCTCTCTGGTCTTCACAGGCTGGCATCACCACTAGGAGGAGTCGACCTCCCTCTTGGCCTCATCAGGTGAGTTGAGTACCCGGCTCAACAACTGAGCCACTTTCAGAAGCGGCCTGGACCAGTTCTGTTTCATCATTGGGTGCCTGATGCTGCCCGGCCTCCTGAACAACAAGAGGCTAAAGCACTAATTGATGTATGCTGCTCTCCTCTTTGACAGCTGATTTTAAAGACACCCTTCCCCACCATCATTTCTTACCATGAGCTCTGTAATGATCCCAGCTACGGTCATCAGCAGGGCTTGACTGCTGGAATGTCCGCACTGACAGACAGACCCCTCCCACTTGAGCTAAAGTGAGCTCCATTAGCCAGCTGCACTAACTTGCAGCATCTTGAAAACTGTATTGCAACTGTACGCTATCCCTTTAAATGCTCGGCGGGTAGGGGCGGTGTTCCTGGTCCTGCTTGTGGGCAGGGAGCTCTGTAGGAAGCTCTGAGATGTGGGCCTAGCAATAGTTAGATTGCAGCCAGCCAGCCTAGAGTAAGGTGGGGCAGGGCCACCCAGATTGCGGGGGGCAATGGGGCAATTTGCCCCGGGACCCGCAGGGGCTCCGCGAGCCCTGGCTGAGAATCCCTTCCCTGGCTAGAGGCGCCTTTTTAATTTTTACTCACCTGGCAGCTGTCCGAGTCTTCAGCGGCACTTCAGCGGCGAGCCCTTCACTCACTCCGGGTCTTCGTCAGCACTTCGGCGGCGGGTCCTTCAGTGCTGCCGAAGACGCGGAGCGAGTGAAGGACCCGCCACCGCCGAAGACTCGGAGCACCGCCCGGTGAGTACAAGCTCCGCAGCGGGTGGCGCCTTTTTTTATGTCTGCTCCTCCACTTTGCCCCAGGCCCCCTGAATCCTCTGGATGGCCCTGAGGTGGGGTGAGTTATTTCTCAGGGAGAAGCCTGTTTTGTCTTTCTCTGTTTTGGGGTTCTTGTGTATTATCATTCTGGATTCAGAGCAATAAAGTTGTGTTACACTGCAACCTTCTGGCAAGAGTATTCTGGGTTTATCTAGTTTCTTGGTTTGCATGCCGTGAACATAACAGTCATCAGACTGTTACCCTCTGGATGGACCAGGCATCAAAATGGGATGTCCTCATGGGGCGGAGCCCTGTGGGTTTGGAACCAGAAGTCCCGGCTTCAAGTCCCCGCTGACCAAATTTACGTGCAATTCCTGTAGTCCAGCAGTTCCCAAACTATGGGTCGCGACCCCAAGTGGGGTTGCACCATCAGCGGATTGGGGTGCGAATCCAAATGAGTAGCCAAACCAAATCGAAATATGTCTGGAACCTGCTCCACAAAATTGCGTCCTCTGTGCAGCATGACCTTGTGCATACGAAGTCAGGCCGCATGGAAGATGCTGTATTTGGTTCACCTTCCAGCAGCAGGTCTAGTGATGTAGTTATGGGGTGGTGGGAATCAGTGGGACTGAACTTTCAGGAACCGCTGTTCTAGTCAGTGTGTCTCCATCAGGGCACACGGAGTGATGGGTGGATGGCTGCAGAGATACCTACCTCCCACCAGAGCTGCTCCACCTCGGCTTTGGTCAGCTCCACAATCTCCCCCATGCTGAGTCGCAGCGACGGGCCAAATGCCACAGGTGGCGGTGGCAGCCCGTAATACTCCTGGCAGACCTCCATTTTGGGCAGCCCTAAGGAAACAAGGGCATTGGCAAGGAACCGGTCACAAGGCAACCCGATGTATCTCCCTGCAGCCAACGCCTGCCACCCGGCAGCATCGGCGCCCAGTGCTCCTCCCACCCGCTACGTGGACACATGTGGACGGTCACATCTTCCTGGTGCGAGGGGGACAGAAAATCCTCCTTGTGTTCTACAAGGGGGATAGAGAGATAGCCCCAGGGCAGGCCCCATTTGCCCCTCCAGGACAGGGATTCTGCATGCAGGATGGTGTATGTTAAAGGCTTATTGTCTCCTGAACTCTCATCAACCCAGAGCTCCCATGAGCCAGTGGGGCTTTCCTGCAGGTGCCCTGAATTTAAGCTGGAGCTTAGCATCCCAGCACAGATCAGGGATCCCTCTAGTCCGGTGTCCAGCCTGTGGGAATGGTAGCTCAGTTACCAGATGTCCTCCTATATGGGGCAGGCTCTCCAGCCGGACTGCATGACCCATGATGCACCACACTTCAGAGGGATGGAATTATAGCATTCCAGTTCCTCGTAGTACAGCAGAACTTAAAGGGGGATCCTTTACAGAGGCATTAGACCCAGAAAAGACCCTCGGCTCTCTCCAGGATGCAGTGCCTGGAGTCATCAATAGGGGTCTCCATCACACTTGGCCTAATCAGGATTGCTGATTACAAGAAAGGAAATTCCTTCCTGACTCCCCTGCCTGCCCTGAAGCATGAGAGTGGATGCCTGCCACAGGACTTACCAAGGTCGTTCTTCTTTCTCTCCTGCGTGTGTCGGTTGGATTTATTCTGCAGAGGGAAGACAAGGAGCCTGGCTCAGATAAAGAGGCTGTGTGGGATCTGTCTGCAGTTCAGCAGGCACAGACCCTGCTATACATCAGCGGGGGGTGTAGTACTATGAGTAGAACTGGAGTAAGAGGGTGGGGCTTGAGTGTGGTACTAGGGGAGGGCTCAGCAAGGCAAATATAACAACCTCCCATGTGGTAATTAATCCCCTTCTAATGGCAGTTGAGCCATAGACAGAGGCTGATGTGCCTGCTACTAGATCAGGTTTTAGACCCAGAGATCCCAGGTTTGATCCCCCTCCTGGTGATGGCTTTAGCAGCACAACATAAACTGGGACCAAATTCCTTTGCATCCAATCTTTAGACCATCAGCATGTAAAGATCTCCCCTGTCCCATATTACTTATTGCTAATTAACCATGGGGCAGGGATCTGTGATCTCCTGATGCTGCCATTTAGGCTGTGACTAGGGCAGATCCCCCAAAATTTCCATTTGGGTCTTTTTCTGAGAAACACCATTTTTCATGAAAAGTGTCAGCTTTCTGCAGAAAAATGTCTATTTTTCTTCAACCCCTCCACCCATGCCTGAAAATGTCAATATACTGCCCAAGTGCCTCATGGGAGTTGTAGTTCAGTGGCCTCGTGCCCCCATTTTCTTCTATGGGCCTGGCTCCCTGGCTGGATTATATCTCCCATGTGCTCTCTCCCATCAGCCACAAGGCCTGGCTTTTCACTCACTTATACTGAAGCATCACTGGTGTAAAATAAGGCGCTAGTGAGCGAGAAATTAGGTGCAATGTCTGTCTGATAAACAGTATAAGGAGAGAGAGCCAGGCAGCGAATGAGCTGAGGTGAAGGGAACCTTGTTTAAAAGTCTCTGGTGCATCAAGGGGCAGTATTGCCCAATGGCTAGAGCACTGGACTGGGAATCAAGAGACCTGCCTTCTATTTCCAACTCTGACTTGTGTGATCCTGGCCAAATCCCCTCCCCTCTCCATGCCTCAGTTTCCAAACATTCCTACTTTATTATTATTCTTATTTATTAGGTGTATTATGGTACGTGTAGGACCCCACCCTCCCAAGGCCAGGGCTAGGACCTGTACAGACACAGAGCAAAAAGACAGACCCAGCCTCTCACTATGTGTTTTTGTCCCCACGGAGCTCAGGACAATAAAAGTCTCCACCCCCCAGATGAGAACGTTTTCTCCCTAAGAGATTTAAGGTTCTTCAGGGTTTGTTTACCTTTTTCAGCGTAGACCCATAATCTGGATTAAACAGAAAAGAGGGAAAACGATTACTCGATAGTTCTGTAATCGAACCCTAAGAGTTCTCAGACTAAATTAAAGCAGAATTGTATTTCTGTTTGTGGGTGACCAGTATGTGCTAGGGAGGCTGGCTTAGAAAACTCACCTCCTGTCCCACATGGTGCCCCTTTGTCACCCCACTGGTACCTCAGCAGCATGCGACTGCAGCGCAGATGGTGATACAGAGCAGCAGCAGCAAAGGGGTTAACTAGTGCTTGTAGGCCAACCCTTTTCTTCCTCTGCTCTTGTATTCCGCCACTTGCAATTGCCCCCTCCTCAGATGTATCCCAGAATCCTTTGTGCTGCCATGCCCCAGCTGCATCCCAGAGTCCCTTGCACCACTTTGTCCATGCTGCATCCCACAAGCCCTTGCAATACTTGGCCCAAATGCATCCCAGAATCCCTTGCACCTCATGGCTTAAATGCATCCCACAATCCCTTGCACCATTTTGTGCATCCCTTACACGACTTTGTCCAGCTGCATGCCAGAATCCCTTGCACCTCATGGCCTAGATGCATCTCAGAATTCCTTGCACCACTTTATCCCAACTGCATCCCACAATCCCATGCCCCAGCTGCATCCCAGAATCCCTTGCACCACTTTGTCCATGCTGCATCCCACAATTCCTTGCAATACTTGAACCAGATGCATCCCAGAATGCATTGCACTTCATGGCCTAGATGCATCCCACAATCCCTTGTCCCCAGTCCTTCAGATAAGGCGCCCTGGGAATCAGCTGATTAGTTTCCGGGTTGCTCTAAGGAGGGCTGGCTGCAGGCAGGCTCAGGTGGCAGGAACGGAGTTGTACATCCCGCCAACACTGCTGACCTCTGCTGGACGCAGACACGTACCTGAGCTCAACTTCCCGCAGGGGGATACCCGGCCCAGACACTCCTTGTGAGCCGGGGCTTTGCATCGGCTGCAGCGATAGCCCTGGTAGAACGTGCCCCTATTCACATGGCCAAAAGAGAGAACATCTGTGTGTTAGAGTCGCCGTGGTAAATCGGGGCTTGAAGTCATCCCCCCCACCCTTCTGCCCTGCTCTCTTAACCCCTACTTCTCCATGCCCCAACCCTAGCTCAGCCCTGCCCCACAAATTAACCCCAAATACGGGATCGGCCAAACTCAGGAGACGCCTTAGCCGGGAGCAGTAGTGCAGACCAGCAGCTGGTGTGGGGGATGCACATGTCCCAGGTGGGTTGCACTAGGATCCGGGCAGCTCCTACCTGAGCAGCATCTGGCAGGATTTGCAGGACGCAGTCTCCTCGAAGGAGTGCATGTGGAAGTCGTGGCCATTGGACATGGCGTTTTCGGGGTAGATATTGGAGCTACAGGGATCAGGGGAGAGAGAGAGACCAAGTTATGCATATTATTATTATTATTATTTATTAGGTATATTACGGTAGCACCTAGGCGTCCCAGTCACTGGCCAGCTCCCCTTTGTGCTAAGCACTGAATATTATGGTGGTACTCAGGAGCACTTTGTCCCCTAGTTCTGATGGAGCCGGCGCATTAAAAATAGCAGTGTAGCCGAGGTGGTGGGAGGAGCAGGAGGAGCTGGCTACCCTGAGGACGTGCCTATGGGCGTGGACGGTGTTAGAAAAATAAGCCAAATACAAGCCTGTGAGCAAAACTAGGCCCTTAGCATAAGTGAAATCAAGGCCTTAAAGTGCAAGTAGAGAGAAAAAGCCTGTGTCAGCTATTATCAGTTTATGCTTGGTTTGTGTTAGTTCATGCTTATCAGTTAGACCCACGCTTGGCGTAACATATGTGCAGCTGTCTTCACATGCTTATGGCCAAAAGTAGTTAGCCTAATGGGTCACCTTCTCATGCGTGAAGCCAAAAGTAGTTAGTATGTTAGTATAGTAGGTCAAAGGAGATATCTTATGTCTTCCTTACAATGATAAATGTATCCGCACAGCTGCACCCTTATCATGATGGATGTATCCGTGACAGTTATGCATATCTTGTTCCTTTTTGATTGATATATGTATTCTATGTACTTCAATATTCCCTATAGATGAATTTACAGGGTCCATAAGGTTAGCCAAATAACGTAAATAAGACGTCAACAAAGTTGTTTGTTTCGGGGTATAAAGGTAAGCCCCTCTGGCCATGTAAGGTGTGACTCTCTCGGGCATTAGCCGAGACGAGGACACCCGCTCAGCTGATCGATCAATAAAGCTATGGTACTTGTCTTCCTGGTCTTCCGTGCCTCCTTGGTGTAATCAGGTGAGCTCCGGGGAGAAACGGGCCCTTTTGGCTAACAACGGGATCATACTCAGGGCACCTAGTGAAAGTCCCTCCTGCCATTCACACCCCCACAGCTACACTCCCATTTTTAGTGCATGGCTTGAACAGACCTAGAACAGGTACGTCTGCCCGGGCTGGACATTACAGCTGCAGCTCACAATGTAGATTTACCCTATGTGTCTGTGCAGCGCCTGGCACAGCAGGGCCTGATCTCAACTGGGGCAGGGACCGTCTCTCGCTGTGTCTGTGCAGCGCCCGGCACAATGGGCCCTGATCTCACCTGGGGCAGGGACCGTCTCTCGCTGTGTGTCTGTGCAGTTCCGGCACAATGGTCCCTGATCTCAACTGGGGCAGGGACCGTCTCTCGCTGTGTCTGTGCAGTGCCCGGCACAATGGTCCCTGATCTCAACTGGGGCAGGGACCATCTCTCGCTGTGTGTCTGTGCAGCGCCTGGCACAATGGTCCCTGATCTCAGCTGGGGCAGGGACCGTCTCTCGCTGTGTGTCTGTGCAGCGCCCGGCACAATGGGCCCTGATCTCAACTGGGGCAGGGACCATCTCTCGCTGTGTGTCTGTGCAGTGCCCGGCACAATGGTCCCTGATCTCAACTGGGGCAGGGACCGTCTCTCGCTGTGTGTCTGTGCAGCGCCTGGCATAATGGTCCCTGATCTCAATTGGGGCAGGGACCGTCTCTCGCTGTGTGTCTGTGCAGCGCCCGGCACAATGGTCCCTGATCTCAGCTGGGGCAGGGACCGTCTCTCGCTGTGTGTCTGTGCAGCGCCTGGCACAATGGTCCCTGATCTCAACTGGGGCAGGGACCGTCTCTCGCTGTGTGTCTGTGCAGCGCCTGGCACAATGGTCCCTGATCTCAATTGGGGCAGGGACCGTCTCTCGCTGTGTGTCTGTGCAGCGCCCGGCACAATGGGCCCTGATCTCAACTGGGGCAGGGACCTTCTCTCGCTGTGTGTCTGTGCAGCGCCCGGCACAATGGTCCCTGATCTCAGCTGGGGCAGGGACCGTCTCTCGCTGTGTGTCTGTGCAGCGCCTGGCACAATGGTCCCTGATCTCAACTGGGGCAGGGACCGTCTCTCGCTGTGTGTCTGTGCAGCGCCCGGCACAATGGTCCCTGATCTCAGCTGGGGCAGGGACCGTCTCTCGCTGTGTGTCTGTGCAGCGCCTGGCACAATGGTCCCTGATCTCAACTGGGGCAGGGAGCGTCTCTCGCTGTGTGTCTGTGCAGCGCCTGGCACAATGGTCCCTGATCTCAATTGGGGCAGGGACCGTCTCTCGCTGTGTGTCTGTGCAGCACCCGGCACAATGGGCCCTGATCTCAACTGGGGCAGGGACCGTCTCTCGCTGTGTGTCTGTGCAGCGCCCGGCACAATGGTCCCTGATCTCAGCTGGGGCAGGGACCGTCTCTCGTTGTGTGTCTGTGCAGCGCCTGGCACAATGGTCCCTGATCTCAACTGGGGCAGGGACCGTCTCTCGCTGTGTGTCTGTGCAGCGCCCGGCACAATGGGCCCTGATCTCAACTGGGGCAGGGACCGTCTCTCGCTGTGTGTCTGTGCAGCGCCCGGCACAATGGGCCCTGATCTCAACTGGGGCAGGGACCGTCTCTCGCTGTGTGTCTGTGCAGTGCCCGGCACAATGGTCCCTGATCTCAACTGGGGCAGGGACCGTCTCTCGCTGTGTGTCTGTGCAGTGCCCGGCACAATGGGCCCTGATCTCAGCTGGGGCAGGGACCGTCTCTCGCTGTGTGTCTGTGCAGCACCTGACACAACAGGGCCCTGATCCTCATCAGAACCTGGGGCCACTGCCACTTTACCACTAATAATCTAGCAAGCAATAACCCACCAAGGAGAGCGGGGGCAGGACGCGGCAGAGAAGTTTCAGAGAAGGGCTGGGACAGATTTTTGACACCGAATCTGCAGAGAATCAGTGGGCAGGGATGGGAGTGAGGGTTGGGGGAGGGGGGAACGTACATGGACATTTCAAACTGTTCCATCCACTTCTTCTTCAGCTCTCGTGTCTTGAAGAAGAGTTCGTAGCCCTGGGTCCCGTAATTACAGATCAAGTGGAACATGTAAGTCCACTGGAAAAGACAAGCACACGGATATTTAACAGTCCCCCTGGAACTCATGGGGCAGAGGTCCCACCTTCCCAGTAATTGCATATCGGACAAGGGGACTCAAAGAGAGACATGAAACCACACCCCATCCCACTCCCAGCAGCAGCACACAGGGGCAGTGTGGACTCGAAATGAAAGCAAGGGAGTGGGAAGTCAGGATGTCTGGGGTCTATTCCCAGCCTTGGGAGGGGAATGAAGTCTAGTGGTTACAGCTAGGGAAGGAGGAGTCGGACTACCAGGGTTCTACTCCCAGCTTTTGGAAGGAGCGTTGACCAGTAGTTAAAGCAGGGTGTGCGTGGAAGCCAGGGCTCCTGGGTTCTATTCCTGGCTGTTGGGAAGAGTGTGTCCCGTAGTCAAAGCAGGGGGACTAGCAGCCAGGACTCCTGGGTTCTATTCCTGGCTGCTGGGAGGAATGTGCCCAGGGTTAGAACAGAGGGACTAGGAGTGGGAGTTATTTTGCTGACTCTCCCTGGCAGCCAGAACTGGCAGGTCTCATCAGCTCCAACCCAGGAGCAGAAAAGGGCTGAGCCGGGGGGAAGAGGAGCTAGTGCAGGGGCAGATACTGGGATCAGCCAAGCTAAGGAGACACCTTAGGCCAATGTTTGGGTGGTAATGGTGCAGACTCTGTATGTGTGTGGTCACTGCCCCTTACTGGGGGAAATACCTGTTCTGTGTAAGTGTGGGTCTGGCTGTGTATCGATGTGCAGGAGAGAATGCACACGTGTTGTGTTAGCAGGGTGGGAGAGGCTCCGGCTCACACACACACACAGCGTTACCTTCTTATTGTCCTTTTCTCCCAAGGAGTCGTCCCGGATCTGGTAAGTGTGGAGGTCGATGAAATCCCTCATCTCGTAGGAGTCCCCTTTCCGCTTGCAAATGAGCAGAGCTTGGTCCAGGAGGAAGGCATACCTGCAAGGAACAGGCCCCGACACGGAGAGGGATGAAGATGGAACCCGGGGCAGATGAGCCACAGACGGGCCACGAGCGGAGGGTGGCGAGAGGAATGCACATCTGGCTTATATGAGCTCCATATGTGCAGGGAGAGGGATAGCTCAGTGGTTTGAGCATTGGCCTGCTAAACCCAGGGTTGTGAGTTCAATCCCTGAGGGGGCCACTTAGGGATCTGGGGCAAAAATCAGTACTTGGCCCTGCTAATGAAGGCAGGGGGCTGGACTCAATGACCTTTCGAGGTCCCTTCCAGTTCTAGGAGAGTGGTATCTCCTATTATTATAAGACTTTAGCCCTGCTCTGGATGCAGTGGGAGGCCATACACTTAATCCAGGTCTACATGCAACAACGAAGTCGACCCAGCTATGTCACTCAGGGCATCCACACCCCTGAGCGAGGAATTTAAGCTGATCTAAACCCCAGTGCAGACAGCGCCAGGCTGACGGGACAATTCTTCCATCAACCTAACTACGGCATCTCAGGGAAGTGGATTAGCTACGGGATAGGAGAACCCCTCCGGTGAGAGTCTGCACTGAAACACTGGCTGATCTCTAAGGGCCAGGCCCCTGGGACACGTTCTCCATCCTTTGCTATTCTCTGGATCTCAGGATGACACTATTAAGGACCATATCTGCTCTAGATTCCCGCAGCCGCCCCAGGGCTTGTTCTTGAAATAGGCAGAAGGGAGGTGGTTCAAGACCGCAAATTATTTTTATTTTGTTTTATTTGCAGGAAATTTCCTCTTCTTCCCCCCACCCCCAAATCAATTTGGAGTTTATCAAAATTTTCCTGCTCCCTCACCCTCCCCCCCCAAAATGTGGACCAAAAACCCAATCAACCCAAACCTGTGTTTTTTCAGTTTAAATTGTCGATACTAATTATTTCTGAAAAATATTCATTTGTCTAGGAATCATTATGTCCAGCCAGGGCATTTCCCCACCACCGCGTTCGTTTTCAATGAAAAGCCTTTTTTGTTGTTGTTGTTGAAATGGAAAAGAATCCAACCAACCCCGCCAATAACACACGACAGGACACATTATACCTTGAAAACGCTGGTGCTAACACCCCAGTTCAGGACACCACTTAAACACATGCCTAAGTGCCCTTCCTGAATAGGGGTGGGGTCCTGAATGGAGGCCGGAAGCATGTGCTGACTGCTAAGCAGTTGCTGTGACTTAAAGCTCAGCATGTGCTTAAATGGGTTGCTGAATGGGGGCCCAGAGCTCTAGCATCTTGCACACTGGAGCCCCGGGTTGGTTCTGTTGGTGGCAGAGATGGCTGCCATGGACCCTGACCCGGGAATCGCTGTCCCAGACTCTTGTTATGTGATCAGATGCATCATGGTCCCTTCTGGTGAAAGTCAGCAGCCTAAGAGCAATGGGATTAGTCCTGGCGTTGGCCCCACAGCCCAAGGAGGGAAAAGAGTTTGTAAACTACTTCTATGACCTTAAATCAAGATGGCAAACCTTCCATCACCTAGGGCAGGGGTCCCCGACGCAGTGCCTGCCGGGGCGTCGAAGTGCGCCCGCGTACTGTCCGGCAGACGAGCATCCGCCGAAATGCCGCCGCCAAGCTGCGTCATCCAGAGGCATCACCGCCGAAATGCTGCTGATTTTCAGCAGCATTTCGGTGGCGACGCCTCTGGATGATGCTGCTTGTTGGCGGCATTTCGGCGGTGACATCTATTGACATTGCCGCTTGTCGGCGTAATTTCGGCAGATGCTCGTCCACCGCCACAGTCCTCCGTGGCTCGTCGTCTGGTGCCTGCCAGACGAAAAAGGTTGCGGCCCACTGACCTAGGGAGTTTATTGATATCTGTATTGCATGGGGAAGCCCTCCAGCATCGATTCAGCCCCCATTCCCAGCTAAGTGACATGCCCCAGATCACCCAGCAGGCCAGTGATCGTAGAACCCAGGTCTCCCGAGTCCCAGTCCAGTGCTCTGTCCACTAGGCAGCGCGGCTGCCACGCAAAGCCGTGCAGCTCGGCTCTCTGCCTGCGCTCACCTGTCCATCTTGGAGCGTTTCTCAGAGCTGATGACCTTTAGCTCCCCGTCAATCTTCGGTCTCCCGTACTGAGCCAGGGACTGTGACTAAGAGGAGAAGGGGGACAGAAAACCAAACCCTCTTACAGGAATTCAGTCTGAGACGTATGGAAGAGCAGGCTGAAGAGATGCCATATACCTCCCTAGCGGCTGGCCCGAAGACGGTAAGAGTCTGTGACTGCTACTGGATGATGGAGTGACTCTTATAGCTAAAGAGGGAAAACCTCTGTGCTTGGTCCTGGGTTCACTCCATGGGGGGGCATATTAGATATTAGGCTGCACAAGCTTCCTGGAGCTGAACAAAGGGTGGTAGCGATAATGCTGGCACCGTCTGCTCTAGAAATACCACAGCGACCAGTAGGAGCGGGGAAAGGGAACTGGTCTAGACAGAGGCAGCTCTAACAATGGCCAGGAAGCTGTTGAGTGTGTATAAAACCAGGGCTGGCTCCAGCGTTTTTGCTGCCCCAAGCAGCGGGAAAAAAAAAATTAGCTGAAATCGGCAGCAGCTCAACTGCCGCCGCTTTGTTCTTCGGCGGCAATTTGGCAACACATCCTTCCCTCTGAGAACCAAAGTGCCGGACGTGCCGCCCCTCTCCGTTGGCCGCCCCAAGCATCTGTTTGCTGCACTGGTGCCTGGAGCCAGCCCTGTATAACACACACTCAGGTTTGTATTGTATATACACCTCTACCCCGATATAACGCTGTCCTCGGGAGCCAAATAAATCTTACTGTGTTATAGGTGAAACCCTGTTATATCGAACTTGCTTTGATCCGCCAGAGCACGCAGCCCCCCCAACCACCCGGAGCACTGCTTTACCGCGTTATATCCGAATTCGTGTTATATCGGGGTAGAGGTGTACATATTCCAGGGGAAAGGAGAAAAGGGATACAGTCGGCTGGGAAAAAAATAATTTCAAAAAATAATTTCACTCGTTTGATATAATTAGTTCATTAAAGAGAATGCACAAATGAAAAGAAATGAACAAAAAAATGAAAGGAAAAGAGTAAAACAATGAAAAAGAATGAAAGAACAAATAAAAAGAATGAAAGAGGAAAAATGAAAGAACAAATGAAAGAACCAACCAACAACAGGTGAATGAATGAAAAAAAAAGAACAAATGAATAAAAGAAAATGAATTAAAGAACAAAAAAAGAAAAAGAGGAAGAATGATTGAAGGAACAAACAAATAAAGGAGTGAACAAAAGGCTGAGAGAGGAGAAATGAATGAACAAGTAAAGGAATGAACAAATACAGGCGTGAACAAACGCAAGATTGAAAGAGGAAGAATGAACGAATAAAGGCAGGGCTTTGGAGCTGTGCTCCGGCTCCACTCCAGCTCCAGGCAAAAACCTGCAGCTCCACTGCTCTGTAGCTGCTCTGCGCTCCGGCTCTGGACTCCGCTCCAAAGCCCTGAATAAAGGAATGAATGAAAGAGGAAGAAGGAACAAATAAAGGAACAAATAGATAAAGGAGCGAACGTGAACCATGGTGGAGGAAGAATGAATGAATGAATGAATGAATGAATGAATGCAGGAAGAAATAAATGGAGGAATAAACAAATGAAAGAGGAAAAATGAATGAAGGAATGAAGGAAGGAATAAACAGACAATGACGAAGGGAAAAAGAAAGGAAGAGACCGACGGAAGCAGCAAAGGCAGTAGCTGTGGCCCAGGGACTCACCAGTTTCTCTATGGAGAGCTGGAAGTTGGTGATCCATTTCAGGGTCTCATTGTCTCTCTTGATCTCGTTCACGCACTGTGCCAGGTCCTAAGGGATGGAGGGTGGAGGAACACAATGACCACTTGGTCAGTACCAGCTGTGCCTGAGGGTGTGATCCATGGCTGGGTTTTCCCTTCAGGGGCATTCGCTGCTGGGGACACGGCCATCTGATGTCTGCCCATTAAAAAGGGGGGTTTCCTTGGGGCAGAGTGACATCCCTTGCTGGCAAAGGGGGCGCCAGACCCCTGCATTACTGCTCTGCCCCACCGCCACCCAATGGGGTGTACTGAATAGCTCCAGTGCAGTATCCCAGTAGCACCCCTCCCGACTGCCTGCTCCAGCCCCAGCTTCCCCACCCGACAAGCCCCCCCACTCCACAGCCCCTAGCCCACAAACCCCCACCACTCCCCTCAGCACCAGCCTCCCCACCCGACAAGACCTCAACCTTTCAGCACCAGCACTAGCTCCTCCACTCCCCAGCTCACGGCGCCAAAAGCAACATATATTTGTTACATTATATTTATTCTAGTGTATTTATTTAGGCTTAGCAGATTTTTTTTGAATTTTAACTGAGACTATCAAAGTGTATTTAATGTTTGTAGCTTTAAATTTTCACCGGTGCGCGAACTTCTGGGTTTTAAGCATTTTTTCCCCTATTTTTATTGGTTTAAATGTTCACACTTAGGGATAATTACGAGGTGCTCAGACAAGGAGGTACTGACAGCGGATTCACAACCTGTGAACATCACCCGTCGCATACACAAAGTAAATACCCTCCAACCAACAAATCAGCCCTGTTTTCACTAGCCATTCGCTAGTCCAGTGGTTCTCAACCGGGGGTCCGCAGCCCCCTGGGGGTCCACAAGCCCTTTCAGGGTGGCCGCAGAGCCCCGCCACTGAAACCCAGTGCCCCAAGCCCCGGCATCCCCCGCGGGGCTGAAACATTGAGGGAACACAAGGGTGTTGCCTCCCAAACTGCAGTACCTTACCCAGAGTGGGGTAGTCCTGGGGGCAGCTTCACCCACCCCACCTCCTCCTCTCCCTCAGCCCCCACCCTCTGGCCAGATGCTAGGCAGGAAGGCAGCGCGGGGCAGCTGCTCCTCTAGCTGGTGGTGCCATGGAGTGGGCAGCTGTGGCATTCTCCCATCCGCCTCTGGCGCTTGGGGTTGCGTCTGCTCCTCAGCTCCCAGCCTCCTTTGACTGCTCACGCAGCCGGTCAGAGCTGCCCAGGCAGAGCCCTCTAGAAGCAGCCACCGGCTCCAGCCCCAGACAGGTGGGTGACCTGATGAGATAAGTCAGGAGGGGGACTCCCTCCCTGGACCCCGCTGTGCAGAGCTGGCCCGAGCCCTGCCAGCCCTTGTTCCCCCACAATAGAAGTCAAACTACCCCTATGCCCGGAGGCCCCCCAACCAAAACATTGAGAAACCCTCATGACTGTCCTGAAAGTTGACAGCACCCGGGAGACGCAGAGCCGGCCTCACCCGCATGGCATCCAGCGCCAGCCGCAAGTTCTCCTTTTCTGACGGCTCCACCGTATGTTTCACCAGCTCCTGGAGAGAGGAAATAAACCGGGATGCATTTGACCGACTCAAAGGCATTTCTGGCTCCTCCAGCAGAGGGTGCCAGGGTTCCCCAGCTCCCCAGAGCGAAGCATCATGGGGCAGAGCCAGGAGCCCATATAGTGCTGGGTGCTGTACGTTATTTATTAGATATATTACGGTAGCACCTAGGTGCTCCAGTTATGGCCCAGGACATACGTCCTGTACAAACAAAGAGAACATAAAGACGGCTCCTGCCCCGAAGAGCAGACTTTCTAGTCGGAAGTTGACGCCGGGCTTCGATGGAAGAGCCGGTCAGACCCAGCTGGTACTGAGGGGGATTAAACCAAGCCGAACACCTGCAGGTTTTGTTTTTTTCCAATGGTGGTCATTGTTCTGCCTATTTTATACAGGGAAACTGAGGCACAGAGAGGGGAAAGGACTTGCCCATGGTCACACAGCAGGCCAATGGTACAGCCAGGAACAGAACCCAGGAGTCTTGAACCCCAGCCTACCCCCCACTTTACCCCACAAGACCCCACTCCCCTCCCTGAGCTGAAAATAGAACCCAGGTGTCCTGACTCCCAATCCATGACCCTTCTGCACAGACCACCCCCCATTGACCAGGGTCCTTCGTGCCCATCCCCAGCTTACAGCCGAGGGGCCGTACCTGCAGGAGCTGATGGTATTTCAGCACCCGTTGCATGGGCACCATCAGCAGGTCACGCAGGGTGAAGCGCCCATTGTTGGCTCGCTGGGAGCATTCCTACACAACAGGAGTGCAGGACAGTCCAGCGTTGGCTGGGGGAGATGCTCAGTGTGCTGAGGGCCTGGCCAGAAGGACCCACAAAGACTAGGGCCAATCCTATGTGATGGGACCCTCATAGTGCCCCAGCTAGCTCCTGTGTGAGCCAGGACTCTGGAACCCATCCACCCCATGACACCACGGAACCTTCTGCTGCGCCCTCCGAAACCCCCAACCCCGCACCTCCTGCCGCACCCTCCGAGCCCCCTGCACATCCTGCCGCACCCTCTGAGCCCCCGTTCCCGCACCTCCTGCTGCGCCCTCCGAGCCCCCTGCACATCCTGCCGCACCCTCTGAGCCCCCGTTCCCGCACCTCCTGCTGCGCCCTCCGAGCCCCCCCGACCCTGCACCTCCTGTTGCGCCCCCTGAGCCCCCTGAACCCATGGAACCACCTGCCATGCCCTCTGAGCCCCCCGACCCTGCACCTCCTGCTGTGCCCTCCGAGCCCCCTGGCCCCATAACACCTCCCACCAGACCTCTGAACCCCCCTGTCCCTGGCACATCTGTCATGTCCTCTGATATCCCCAGCCTATTCCAGCTTAGGGGGTTCCCGTTAGCACGGAGGGACATGGGGGGTGGGGCTATAGTTAGACGATGGATGGGGAGTGGCTAGGATGATACAGAACCATGGCCCTGACCTCCAGCTTCATCCTCACGTCCATGCTGGAACCAGCCACTTGGTCCAGACACCGGATGGCGGCTTCCACCTGACTGCAGTATCTGCCATAGAGCAGGAACCTGGGAGGACAAAGGGGAGTATGGCCGTGAGCCGGGGGAGGGGAGAGAGAGCTGGAATGTGGCCCTGGCCAAGTCTGGAAAGAACCCTTCACTTGTCTTCTTCCTGTCTCCACCCACAGCCAAGGGGAGGGAGGGAGGGAGGGAGGGAGAAAGGTGGGAACTCGGGAAGGAGGTGCTGGGAGCCCCGTATCCTAAGAACATAAGAACATAAGAAAGGCCGTACCGGGTCAGACCAAAGGTCCATCTAGCCCAGTATCTGTCTACCGACAGTGGCCAATGCCAGGTGCCCCTGAGGGAGTGAACCTAACAGGCAATGATCAAGTGATCTCTCTCCTGCCATCCATCTCCATCCTCTGACGAACAGAGGCTAGGGACACCATTCTTACCCATCCTGGCTAATAGCCATTTATGGACTTAGCCACCATGAATTTATCCAGTCCCCTTTTAAACATTGTTATAATCCTAGCCTTCACAACCTCCTCAGGTAAGGAGTTCCACAAGTTGACTGTGCGCTGCGTGAAGAAGAACTTCCTTTTATTTGTTTTAAACCTGCTGCCTATTAATTTCATTTGGTGACCCCTAGTTCTTGTATTATGGGAATAAGTAAGTAACTTTTCCTTATCCACTTTCTCAACATCACTCATGATTTTATATACCTCTATCATGTCCCCCCTTAGTCTTCTCTTTTCCAAACTGAAGAGTCCTAGCCTCTTTAATCTTTCCTCATATGGGACCCTCTCTAAACCCCTAATCATTTTAGTTGCTCTTTTCTGAACCTTTTCTAGTGCTAGAATATCTTTTTTGAGGTGAGGAGACCACATCTGTACACAGTATTCGAGATGTGGGCGTACCATGGATTTATATAAGGGCAATAATATATTCTCAGTCTTATTCTCTATCCCCTTTTTAATGATTCCTAACATCCTGTTTGCTTTTTTGACCGCCTCTGCACACTGCGTGGACATCTTCAGAGAACTATCCACGATAACTCCAAGATCTTTTTCCTGACTCGTTGTAGCTAAATTAGCCCTCATCATGTTGTATGTATAGTTGGGGTTATTTTTTCCAATGTGCATTTCTTTACATTTATCCACATTAAATTTCATTTGCCATTTTGTTGCCCAATCACTTAGTTTTGTGAGATCTTTTTGAAGTTCTTCACAATCTGCTTTGGTCTTAACTATCTTGAGTAGTTTAGTATCATCTGCAAACTTGGCCACCTCACTGTTTACCCCTTTCTCCAGATCATTTATGAATAAATTGAATAGGATTGGTCCTAGGCCTGACCCTTGGGGAACACCACTAGTTACCCCTCTCCATTCTGAGAATTTACCATTAATTCCTACCCTTTGTTCCCTGTCCTTTAATCCTGGGAACGGAGAGTTGAGGACACAGGGACCAGCTGTGCCCTGACTCCCTGGTCCCACCTCCGCTCTCCGAGTGCAAAGAGAGCTCCCACGATGTGGTCTTAGCTTTCTTGCTCAGCAAGGGGAACCATGGGGGCAGGGAATACAGAAGTGGGGAGAGGGCAGTGGTGAGAAGGGGGCATCTCCACAGATTCTTCTAGACACTGAGCTCTCGGGGCAGGAAGCAGAAAGGGGAACCGACCCTCACCCCAACAAGACGGTCTGGGTCAAGGGGGACGCAGAAGAACATGTGGCTTCAGAGCAAGTGACCCCACTAGGGGAAGCTCCTCCACCCCTCCCCAAGGGTTCTTCTCCCCACCCTCACCTTTCCGGACAAGCCTCACCTTTCCTTGTACTTGATAAAGACCTGGTAGAGGTTCTGGGCATTGCTGAAGGACAGGACGTTCTTCAGGTCATCCAAGAAGAATCGATGCACCTTCACGAGGTCCTAGGAGCGTGTTGGGGGGGAGGTGGGGGGAAATCAGCTCAGAGCAACTCAACCTGCCACAACTAGCTCAGTCACCAGCTATGGGCTGTACAGAAACATCACGTGCACCACAAGTCCCATGCTGGAGTCCCAGGGGAGGCAGACTTAGATCTAGACCCCAGGATTAGACTGTGGAACCGCCGGGGACATGTGCTTCCTGGGCTAACACCTGATGTGAAATTTGCCCAGTCCCCACTTATGGAGCAGGAACCCATTGTACTGGGTGCTGTACACTCTGTACAGAACAAAAATATCAGTGGGGCCAGATTGCCAGCGAGTGCGGCCCCATTGGAGTCAATGGGCCAGACTCTTCAGCTGGTGTTAATAGGATTCCCCTTGTTCTAACAACTAGGTCTCACTCGTATCCAGAAATAGAACCCAGGAGTCCTGACTAACAATCCATCTTGATCTAACCCGTAGACCAGACTCCTTCCTAGAGCCAGGAATAAAACCCAGGAGTTCTGACTACTAAGCTAGCTCGTCCTAATCAGCAGGCCACGCTCCCCTACCAGAGCCTTTTAATTCTAGGAACCTACCCATGACCTACTGCAGGAGATAGGGTGACATTCATAACTACCCCTGCATGGATTGCCAGTGAAATTTGGATCCAGGGCCTTCAACACAGGCTGCTGCCTTTTGAGATAAAGGAGCAACTCTATCTGCTGCCAGCAGTAGCAGGTTGTTATCCACTTTGTGGAACAGCCACTGGAATGGGGGGATATATAGCACACACTGAACTTCTGGGTCACACAATCAGGGGCGGCTCTAGGCACCAGCGAAACAAGCTGGTGCCTAGGGCGGCAAAATCTAGGGGGCGTCCCCTGCGGCCGCGGGGGGCGGCAGGCCAGGCCGGCGGACCTGCCGCAGTGATGCCTGCGGGAGGTCCACCGGAGCCCCGGGACGACTGGACCTGCCGCAGGCATGACTGTGGAGGGGGCGCTCGTCCCGCGGCTCGGCTGGACCTCCCGCAGGCATGACTGCGGCAGCTCAAGCGGAGCCGCCGGACCCGCGAACCGTCCGGAACCGTCCGCAGCCGCGGGAGGTCCAGCCGAGCCACGCGGGACCAGCGGTCCCTCTGCAGTCATGCCCGCGGGAGGTCCGCTGCTCCCACGGCTCCGGGGCGCCTCCCGGGCATGACTGCTTGGGGCGGCCAAAAACGTAGAGCCGCCCCTGCACGCAATTCCCCTGGGTTTCCAGGCAGGAGCTTAGTTCGAGTCAGGAGAGGTATATGAAGAAGAGATCAACTTACCTCGATGTTGATGAAAATGTTCTTCATGTCCTCGGGCTTTAGAAATCTCTGCAGGGGCTTCATAAAGTGCTGCAAACACACAACGGGGAGTCGTCACGCAGGGCAGACCTGTCTGAATCCCACGGCTCAGGGGCCGGATTCCACAGACAAACCCTGGCTGGATTTTCATGGAACAGACCTAAGGGGGCAGGGGTTGCTGGGACTGCAGATGGGGTAGTGGGCAAGGAAACAGCATTGTCATTTAAAGGGGCCACCTTCCTGGAGAGGGTAAACCATGTGCCTCTGTGATTCAGGGGTTCAAGGTCAAATGTGTATGCTGATGGCTGAAGGTTAACGTGGTCCAGGAGTTAAAGCTTCGTTCAATCCAAAGTTAAAGTGAGCTCAATCTATTCAGCTCAACAAAGAAAAAGTTAAGGGGTGATGTGATTATGGCCAATAACTACTGACATGGGAAACAAATAGTAGAGAACAGGCTCTTCTGTCCAGCAGAGAAAGGTCTAACGTGATCCAATGGCTGGAAGTTGAAGCTAAACAAATTCAGACTGGAAACAAGGCGTACATTTTTAACAGGGAGGGTAATTAACCATTGAAACAGCTGGCCAAAGGTTTCACCAGGATTCTCCCATCACTTTTCAAATCAAAATTGGATGTTTTTGTAAAAAATCTACTCTAGGAATTATTTTTTAGGAAGTTCTTTGGCTCTGACCCTCTTTCATGCCAACCTGGCCTTTTCAAGGGTGTTCTCCCAGCTCCTGCCACCCACGCAGCCCTCCCATTAAGGGGCAGGGGAAGCCAAACTGAGATGAGCCCCTTGTTCACCATGTCATACCTTTGCCTATGTCACCAGGGGAACGGTCCGCACCCCCCAGCTGGCCGAGTGGCCAGCAGAGATGGCAGGACCGGTGGGCCGCCCACCTGCCGTACCTGGTAGATGGATTCTAGTGTATCTGTGTACTTCTCCTCCGTCTGTCTGATTTCTTGAAGGCAGCAGTTCCGCTTATCCAGCTCTGTCATCTTCTGCTGCAGGAAGACACATTGCAGATTCTTGACATTCAGTAACCTTAACCCCGGGGACCAGATGCCCAGCTGGAGACCCCACGACCCTCCCCAAGCTAGTAATCGAACCCAGGGGCCAAAACTCAACGCCCCCTTTACTCTAACCACTAGACTCCAGCTCTCTTCCCAACCTGCGAACAAAACCCAGGAGTGCTGACTCCCTCTCCTCTCTGCTCTTCCCCCTGGACCCCACTGTTGTGTTTTTGGTTGTCATGGTTTTGTTACTATGGCAGCTGAGTTAGAATATTAGGGGATAGCTCAGCCGGTTTCAGCCGGCTAAGTGAGCTCTCTGTATCTGTAAATAAAATGGCAGTTTTGTAAGCTGTCTGCTCTCTGGCCTCAAGTGATTGCTTCCTAAACCGGCTGCCCCCAAGGATATAACAACCACTAGCTTGCCAAGGGTTTCCAAGGACCTCATGTAGAGTGACTGAAACCAGAAAAGAAGGAGTGAGGCTCAGCACAGATCATTTGTGTGTGTGGGCTGGGGAAAGCTAACCATAACCTTGCCAGAGAGGCCATGTGTGACTGCCATCACCCAGTGCCTGCTGGGCAGAAATACAGTGGATGGTGCCGGAGGAGAATTGTTGTCACATACTTGTATATGCAGAGCATCCTTTGCTGTCCCGTCTTCCTCTTTCATCTTCTCCAAGGGAGGAAGGGGAAATAAACTTTTGAAGCACTGACCAAGGAGCTCACGGTTTTCCTCCATGGTCAGAGATGGTTTGAGCTTGCTGGCAGAAGAAAGATAGAGAGAAAAGTCATGTATTAGACTCAGTACCACCTCCAAGTAAAAGAAATGGGTCCAATGACTAGAGATTGTCCCAATTTAGAACCCCAAGTGCAAACAACCCTTCACTTTGCAGCTCTATTAAGTATTGGCTCCTCTAGAAGTAAAGCTAAAACTTCAAATCTCCTTTTAGAGAAACCCACAAGCTTTCTCCCCCCTGCCAGCTAGCCAGACACCTCCCTCCCCATCTGAACTCTGCTCCATTGTACTGCATGCTCCACAACCTCCAATCTTGTGTCTTTTGAGCACAAACCCCCAAATGGACACATTCAAATCCTTAAGAACTGAAGTCCTGCTGGTGAGCAGCATGTGAGCCACAGGGCCACCCAGAGGATTCAGGGGGCCTGGGGTCTTCGGCACGGGGAATTGCCGCCGAAGGCCCAGCACTTCAGCGGTGGGTCCCGGGGCGAAAGTTCCCCCCGCCGCCGAATTGCTGCCGAAGACTGGGCCCCCGTGAGAGTTTTCCAGGACCCCCGGAGTGAAGGACCCCACTCCAGGGACCCTGAAAAAACTCCCCTGCAGGGCCCGGGACCTGGGGCAAATTGCCCCATTTGCTCCCCCCCGGGCGGCCCTGGTGAGCCAAACTCTGCAGGCATTAGACTGCTCCCAACCTGACTTTCATGAATTAACAAATAAGAAGGCATCACAGTGCCAGGAAATATGGCAGAAAATAGCCTACCTCAGATGTCCAATGGCAAGAACTGCCTGGTAGCGAACTGGAGATGTCAGGGAATCCAGTGGTTCCGTCAGTGATTTCCCTACACCCCCCTGAATTTTCCCAACCCCCCCCCCCCTAGTTTTGTGAGCTAGTTACATACCAATTTAGTGACTGTTTGGAAATCTGAATTTAAACCGAAACATTAATACACACTTTAAAAGCTTATATAGTGTATGATAAAATATGTGTATCTGAAAAAGTATAATAGATTTGAAAAGTATGAACATAGACTAGCTTCCCTGCTTCCTTATATAGCTGTTTTTGTATGTCAGTGCATTCATTTCGGTGATGTTGGCCAACCTAATAATTTCAAATGATGATTTGTAAGCAAAGTCTAAATGAGCTCTCCCTGACAGCTAGTGATGAGCTGGGGGCTAAGGCTTCAGGGCCAGATTATAGTTACATTCACACCTAATCTACCTAGGCATCCAGCAAACAGAGGGCTTGGCTACACTTGCAAGTTGCAGCGCTGGTAGAGGCTTTCCAGCGCTGCAATTAGTAACCGTCCACACCTGCAAGGCACATCCAGCGCTGCAACTCCCTGGCTGCAGCGCTGGCTGTACACCTGGCTGGGTTGGGGTGTAGCGATTGCAGCGCTGGTGATCCAGCGCTGCTCATCAAGTGTGGACACACACCAGCGCTTTTATTGGCCTCCAGGGAATAAGGAGATATCCCAGAATGCTTTTAACTAAATTACTCCCTTTGTTTTGTTATGCAGCCTCTCTTTGTTTTGTTGTGAACCTCCGGAGCTCCGTTTCTACCGGAGCTGTTTATCAGCTCCTGTTTGCTGTGATCAATCTGTGAACAATCAAATGAGATCCTCCTCCCTGTTGTGAACGAGCTCTGTGGAGCTCCTCCGTTGCTGCTGCTGCTATCTAAAAAACAAACAAAGCTCCTGTTTGCTGTGATCATCTGTACCTGGCTGTAAACAATCAAATAGAGGCAGGCAGGGAAACAGTGGGGAGTCCTGTTGCCTGCAGGCTGTTTGCAATTAAGAGTTAAGACTAAGGGGTCGGAAAAATGTTCTGATTTTTCAAGTCAGGAAGCTAACACACAGTGTTGGCTCCAAAAATCCACTCTCTCTCTCCCCCCGCTCCCTGTCACACTAGACCCCACTCCACCCCCCTCTTTTGAAAAGCACGTTGCGGCCACTTGAATGCTGGGATAGCTGCCCATAATGCATCACACCCAACAGCGCTGGAAATGCTGCAAATGTGGCCACACACCAGCGCTGGTAGCTGTGAGTGTGGCCACACACCATCGCTGCTCCTACACAGCTGGATGACCAGCGCTGCAAACTACCAGCGCTGCAAACCGTAAGTGTAGCCAAGCCCTGAGTTGTGTTGTCCAAGTGATAGATTTGGCTGGTGTTGGGTTACAAACCACTTGAATGTGGGGGGAAGAGGGATGAAATGTTGTTCTTATTGTATGAGTAAAGGGCAGTAGAACTGTACTTAGCCTGTGATGATTTGAAGGCATCAAGAGAGAGGGTGGGGATCTGTCCATCACTGTTTAAAGACAGAGCTGATTAGGCTCCAGTAGATAGTCTTTTGTTCTGTTAAGTGACCACTGCAGCTGAAATCACTGACAATCAGGTCTAAGTGCTTAGTCCTGTTGTGGGGACAGTGTTCCTGTGGGTACAGTGTTTTTGTGTAAGAAACAGCCCAGACTGCACTAGCAGCGAGGTTCCCCCACTGAGAGCTCAGCTGAAACCACAGAGAGCTGATGGAACCTTAAGAGACCAACTCGCAGAGGTCACAGTGGCAGGTGGCAGCAGAAGGTGGGCAGGGCCATTGGCAACAGAGCAGTTGTGTGAACGGTGGCACAAGGAACAGCTGTGGCCAGAGCGAACAGTGGGCAGCTGGAGGAACAAGTAAGGTGCCTTCTTGTCCCCCACCTGGAAGGTGTACTCACGTGAAAGCACCTCTGAACTCTGAGTCTACTCTCCACTGACCAAGGACAACACCAGTGAGTGGAGTGTGGTGGAGGGACAAGTGAGGGGCATGTTAAATAAACATTTGTTTTTTGGACTATATTTTAGTGACTTTGCTCCTGAATGTTGATTTGTGACTGGGAATGGAAACTTATATGTAACCCCTTTGGGGTTTAGAGAGCATGGCCCCTTTAAATCTTTTTCCCGGGGGGAGGGGGAGAGTAAAAAAAAAGGATGGAAACTCCAGGGGGCAAGGCTGGAGCTCCAGGGAGAAGGAGCATGGCTGGCCCTGGAGAAGGAAGCAGAGAGAGAACCTGCCTGAGGAGGACAGGCCCGATCGGAGACAGCCCAGGACAGGAGCCAGGAGGAGCACTGTGCCACAGAGGAATCGCCCGAGAAGGACAGGCCAGAGCTGGACCCAGTGTCACGGCTGCCCAGAGCTGCGTGGGGCTGTAAGTACTGGGGCTTGTAACTCTGCATTGGGAACAAGGAGGGAGGTTGTAGCTAGTTAAGTGGGGAGGTGGTCGCTCTGTGGGGCTTTGCACAGAGCGGCAGAAGAGGCACCAGAGGGATTTGCTGGGGAGATTTCACTGGCGCCAAAAAAGACCAGGAGCACCCAAAACTCACCACCAGACTGGAACTTTGCTCAGGCCTCCTGGACTGTGTGTGCAGACGCATTGCTCAGTGTCTGCCCTTCCAGACTGTGCTACCACTGGGCCCGTGGGGTTTTGGTTTGAATGCAGCCCTGTTTTACTGCTCCCTCTATATTTCCCCTTGTTGTTTTTCTCCTCTCAGCCCTCTGTAAATAAATATCTTCCTTTGTTATATCCATTGTACTTTTCCTGTGGGTGTGTGTGTTCACTCTGGGGGGTTTGGAACAGGTGCCCCTGGGGTGGAAGGGATTTCTCCTGCTGCGTTCCTGCGCGCGCTGTCTCTTGGCCAGAGCTGCCCACAGAGCAGACTCCATCTTGGCCACGAGGGCGCTAAAGTTACATATATAAATACGTTTCCTAGTAGGCCAAGATTTTTTAAATGTATTATTTGCCAAGGTTGTTATCTCACATTGTTGCAATCTTGAGAGGTCATTATGTTGGGGAGTTTCTGTACTAAACATTTTTATTATTATAATTAATTTTTACATAAGAATGGTCATACTGGGTCAGACCAATGGTCCATGTAGTCCAGTACCCTGCCTTACAACAGTGGTCAAGGCCAGGTGCTTCAGAGGGAATGAACAGAACAAGTACTCATCAAGCGACCATCCCCTGTTGCCCATTCCCAGCTTCTGGCAAACAGGCTAGGGACACTCAGAGCATGGTGTTGCATCCCTCCCCATCCTGGCTAATAGCCACTGATGGACCTATTCTCCAGGAATTTATCTAGTTCTTTTTTTAATCCTGTTATAGTTTTGGTCTTCACATCATCCCCTGGCAAAGAGTTCCCTGGGTTGACTTTATGTTGTGTGAAAAAGTACTTCCTTTTGGTTTTTTAAAACCTGCTGCCTATTAATTTCATTGGGTGACTGCTAGTTCTTGTGTTATGTGAAGGATTAAATAACATTTCCTTATCCACTTTCTCAACATCACTCATGATTTTATAGACCTCTATCATATCCCCCCTTAGTCTCCTCTTTTCCACCTAGAGGAGAAGGTGCCATTGCTAGAGGGCTTTCCCTTCCCCTGCCCACTTCCCTGGTTCCCTTCCCCTGCCCACTTCCCTGGTTTTGCTTGCAGGCAGCAAAAGACCAGAAGTCGGAAGCACAGACAAAGTGAAGTTTACTGGGGTTAATTTCCAAGCAAGCAGATTCCGAAGCCCTTCACGCCAGTCAGGCTTATCTCTAGACACTGATAGAGTCTGTTCCACATTGTTCCCTTCCCAGCTCTGACACTGCAGAGCGTTTACCCCACATCCCTACAGACAATTCTTCCCTGGGTGCTGGCTGGTGAGTCTTGCCCACATGCTCAGGGTTTAGCTGATCACCACATTTGGGGTCAGGAAGGAATTTTCCTCCAGGGCAGATTGGCAGAGACCCTGGGGGGTTTTCGCCTTCCTCTGCAGCGTGGGGCACGGGTCACTTGCTCGAGGATTTTCTGCACCCTGAAGTCTTTAAACGTCGAGTTGAGGACTTCAATAGTTCAGACATAGGTCAGGGGTTTGTTACAGGAGTGGGTGGGTGACAGTCTGTGGCCTGCGTTGTATAGGAGGTCAGACTAGATGATTATAATGGTCCCTTCTGTCCTTAAAGTGTATGAGTCTATGAACTCTGACACTGCAGAGTGTTCACCCCACGTCCCACTTCCCAGCTCTGACACCACAGAGCCTTGCCTGTGTCCCTGTTCTCCGTTCCCTAGTCCCATCCCCCCCGTTAGCACCCCCGTCCCCCAGCCCGAGCTGACAGAGTGGAGCAGGCTGGGGCCAGGTCACTCCACTTCCCGCCGCCCGGGAATTGCAGGGCAGGCCCGACCCCACACTCACAGGGCGGCGGGAAGTGGAGTGATCCGGCCCCAGCCCGCTGCACTCTGCTCCCAGCCTTGGAACTTGGGGGGGAGGGGGGGGAACACCCCCCAACAATCACCAGCGGTGCAGCTGGGAGCTGGTGGAGCAGAGAGGGCTGGGGCCAGGTCGTTCCACTTCCCACTGCCCGGTGAGTGCAGGGTGCACCTGATCCCTCCTGCAGTCCACCGGGATGTAGCTCAGGGGAAGGGGCGGAGTGGAGGGAGGGGGGGAGATGGGATGGAGCAGGGGTGGGAAGAGGCAGGGTAGGGGCTTTGGGGAAGAGGCGGAGCAGGGGCAGCTTTCCTGGCCAGCTCAGCCAGCCGGGGGATCGGGCTGGCCGCTGGAGCAGTACGGAGCTGCATAGGGCACCAGGAAAAATGGGGCAATTTGGTGCCTCCACATCCCTTCACCAGGCAGTGTCCCTATTGTGTGGGCTGTCTTCATAGGTCCTTTCTCGATCTTTCTCACCCTCTTGTCTTGAGTCTCCTGTGTCTCTCTTTTCAAGCACAGACTAACTCTGGTTGTTCAGAGGAGGGGAGGATCATGCCTATGCATGGCCAGCAGACAGCGACAAAGACCCCTGGCCAGCCTGCTCCCTGCCATGCCAAACACCCACTGAAGGCCACCCACAGATCAGCATGCGCAGCGGCTGCTGATGGTCTGTGGCCAACATCAGAAGACAGTAGGAAAGCAGGGCCAGCCCCCCCAGTGGGGCCTCTAACCGTTCCCACTCTCCGTGCTCACTTTTGCAGTGGGGCAGGAGATTTTATCCGAAGAGGCTTTTCCCCAGCTGGTGAGAAGCAGAGAAACACCCAAGCTCCCACGGTGCTATTTAGCAAACCCCCTCAAGCACAGGGACAGATGCACATTTGGAAGAGGGAAACTGCTCTACATGCTAGCCTGGGCAGATGCCCATTTTCTTTGGCAAGTCAGGAATGGCAAAGGCGAGACTGGAAGCACCTGGGGCTCATGCCCCAGCCTTTGTGACACCCACCCCCCAACTCCTTCCCGGGGCTCTTGCTTAAGCCAGAGCATTGGCCTGAGTGGCCAAGAAGAGGTTCCAACCCTGAAGGGAGCAGGACTTTCAGCATGAAGGTAAAACTGCACAAGCACAACCACAAAGGGACTTGACCCCTCAATCACCTGATCCAAAGTCAGATACTTTATCCATTAGGCCACATGGTCACATAAGAAAACTCTCTCCAAGTACTACTTTGGAGAAGACAGACACTATGTTTCTCAGACTAAGATCATCTACTGAGGGGGCTGAGACTCTCTGGGCACAAGAAGTTGAGATCCCAAAGACATATGAGACTTAATTCTATGGGGTCAGGTGCAGGACTTTGGCAGGGAGGCTTAGGTAAGGGGGACTGGGGTGCAGCGGATGGACCGGCTGTCTAAGTGCAGAGATTTAGTCGCACTGAAGCACAGGAGGGAGGAGGAGGAGGAGGAATCCTGCTGATGGTCAGTGGCTGTGCAGAAAAAAGGGTGTTGATTTCCCCCATCCTAAATGGGCTGGTTGGCTTGACCCTTCTCCCCTCTGCGGAATGTGGTGGGGACTGTAGTTCGCCCCTCGTGGGGCAGGAGGGCACAGGTGCAGGGCACTGGGCTCCGATGCCCCTGGACGGCAGCTCCGGTGGGGTCGGGCAGGGCAGCATCTGTGGTTTACATTCTGCATTGCCTGGTGCTGAGCCATTGCACAATCCCCAGTCACGCCGCACAGCACACCTCAAGAGGCGGTGGGGGGCCAAGCAGATGATCCAGCACGAGGGGGGAGAGGAAATGTGGCTGGGGGGAGGAAAGGTCTTGGGCTGCACTGGGGGAGTGCAGAGCAGGGGTGACCCCAGAAACCTGCAGCAAAGGGATGGACAGGTGGGCTGGGTGCATAGACGAGGCAGTGAGCCTAAAAGGGGAGTGGGGTCTAATGGTCAGAGCAGGGTGGGGGTTGTGTTCTATCCCTAGCTCTGGGAGCTGAGTGGGGTCTAGAGGTGAGAGCGGGGGACTGGGAGCCAGGACTCCTGGGTTCCATAGTGGCAACTGTTTTTTCCTGTGTCTCCCTCCCTAGAGATCCCAGCCCAGCCCCCTAGCAGAATCTGACTGGGGGAGGGGGTTGCCCTGCCACTCCAGACTTGTGATTAGAACCCCTCCTCCCACGGGCTGTGACATCACGGAATCTCCCTCCCACGTCAGAAAGTAGGAGCCCTTCCCCACATGAGGAGGAAGCTAGTGAGTTTCTTGGGGGTCTCTGGCAGAGGTGACAGCACCCACCAGACACCCACTGAGGGCTGCAAGGAGACCCCCCTACACAGCCCCCTGCTACGAGGGGCTGCGGGGTGCCCAGCCAGGGTCAGGAGGTGAGATGGGGTCGCAGTGGCAGGAAGGGGGCAGAGCTGGGGGTGGTGCCAGGTCGTTGCTGGCTACACAGGGAAAAACCACACTGCTCCATTACGTATTTCCCAAGGTTATGGCTGAATACAGGGTTTGGAATGACTTCAGGGAAATATTTTGTTTCCAAACAGACTCCATATACCAAATGATAGTGCTAATATGCTCCCCCTGAACCCTCCCCCATGACTCCAGGATCCCAGCATCTTCCTAATTTGTAGGGTAGTTCTCCTCCCAGGCTCGTGCGAAGGCGGGAAGCACCACCAGCCCCATTTCCCGCACGGGAGAACTGAGGCCCAGAGAGGCTGAGTTATGTGCCCAAGGACACTCGGAAGTCTGTGGCAGAGCAAAGCATGTTTATGCCTCCCCCGTCCCGGGTCTGGCCTGCTCCTGGGTCACTGGGTGGTGCAGGGGCGGGAACTTGGGGGAAGGGGCAATGTGAGGGCAGAGGAGGGGTGTATTGGGGAGGGGCAGTGCGGGAGTGGGGATTCGGGGGAAGGGGCAGAGTGAGGGTGGGGCATTGGAGGAAGGGACAGATGATGTGAGGCAGGGACCTCGGGGGCAGGGGCAGCGTGAGGGCAGGACCTCAGGGGCAGGGCTTTGGGGGAACGGGCGGAGCGAGGGGGGGCTCGGGGATGAGGAGGGTTAATTCAGTTCAGTGGCAGCTTTGTCTGTGGGTGACACTGTTACTGCAGGGGGTGTTCAAAGCCGGGCTCACCCGAGGGAGGAGGAAGGGGGGGATGGCTGGGGAGGGACAGCGGGAGTGAGGGGCGCTGACCAGTAGCCGGGTACAAGGCTCCTCAGACACGCACAGACACCAGCTCACCCCCGGGGGCGGGGGGTTAAAGCCCCAGCAAACAAGGGGCGCTGGGACTATCCCCGCGGTGCAGACACATGTGTAAAGTCACCGGACGGAGACAGACCCGGCACTCACCTGCCCCGCACAGACCTGCCCCCCCCCCCCGCCAGGTTTGGAGGGCGGCGGGAGCTTCGGCCGCCCCGCTCCTCGCCCCTCCCCCCGCCCCGCTCCGCTGCTTTGTGCAGGGGGCGAAGCAGCGCGGCACGTTCCTACGCGGGGCAGGTTAATACACTGCACGGGGGTGGGGGGGGAGAGGTGTCAGGTTGACCCAGGGACCTGCCCTTCCCTGGGCTCGAGAGGACGGGGCGCCCGAGGCAGGCTGGGAGTTGTAGTTCCTGGCTCTTCTCAGAGCGGAAGGGACGACCTGGTTGCTCAGACAACGCACCCCCTCCCAGTGCACGCTGGGTAGTGTAGTTCTCCCTCTCGCAGGCGGCCTCTAGTGGAGGAGGGGCCCTATCCCGTCACTTCGCCGCACCCCTCCCCGCTCCCTGATTGGTGGAGAGAGCGCGGGACAGAGACTCGGCGCAAGGGGTAATGCCCCGCTTCCCTCACCCCGAGGCTTCGCCGCCCCGCCCCGCCCGTTGGGATTCGAATCCCGCTCGCGGCCAGGGGCGGCCCCAGCCCCGGGGGGGTTGCGCGGCTCAGTCCCCGTGGGCGGCACCAGTGGGACTCCCGCCCCGGCGCTGCTGGGGGGCTCGAAGCGGGGGGGCGCGGGGGCAGCCGGCGGCCGGGGCGGGGCAGGTCCGAGGAGCGCTGAGGCGGGACGGTGAGTGGCGGCTCCGCACGGGCTGGGGGCTCAGACCCCCAGTGCCAGGCGCCAGTCCCAGCCCCTGCCGCGCCCCTGCCCCGGGAGCCGGGCTGGGGCGGGGGGGCCATAGGGCAGAGGCAGCGCGGAGTGAAAGGGCTTCACACACACCCCCCCCCCCCAGCGGGTGGGGCAGGGGCTGAGCTGCCGGGGAGCAGCCCCACGAGCGGCGGCCTGGGGCCGCGGGGCCGGGCGAGGTCCCGTCCCGTGTGCGCAGGGACCGAGGGGCAGAGTCAAGCTGAGCGTTGTCCGGCAGTTCCGGGGCTGCAGCCTCTTCGCGCCCACGGGCACTTTGTGACCCTCAGAGCAGCCCCGGATCTGCCGTGGCCCCTCCCCGCGGCCCTGCCCTGCTCACGCCGTCCCCCTTCCTCCCTCGCTCACTCTCCCCCACCCTCACTCACTGTCACCAGGCGGGGGGGGGCGGCCAGGCTCTGGGCTGGATTAACATGGGGGCAAATAAAATCAGGACATGTCCCTATGGGGAGGGGGTTTCAGGGGTTGCTAAAGGTGGGGGAAGCCCTCAGTCTCTGTCTGATTGTGTGTGTCTCTCTCTCTCCTCAGGAGATTGGCGTTGAGTTTCCTGGGTGAGATGTTGCTGATTCAGAAAAGGATTAGACATTTATATGGACCATATCATCCAAACTTCGCTGGTATACAAAATGTAGAAGGGATATAAATCCTTATGCTTCAGGATATAAGCCTACCACCAACTGATAGGGGTCAGGAAGAAACTTCTCCTATGGGCAGGTTAATCCATAATTGTTTGATATTGTGTTTCTCAGACTTTCCTCTGAGGCAGCTGGGCCTGTGACTTGCCCTGAAAAATAGATCATTGGTGGGCCTTTATATTATGGGGCTGATCATTTTTTGTTTTATTGTAGTGTTTAGATGTCCCAACCAAAATTCAGGGTCCCATTACAAAAACATAGTAAGAGATTGTCCTGTGCCTCAAATACAATCTAAACAAATAGACAAGATAGGCAAACAGTAGGATAAAGTATTATTAACCTCCATTTATAGATGGGGAACTGAGGCAGAGATGAAGGACCAGATTTTCAAAGATATTTAGGTGCTTAAGATGCAAACAGATGCTTAAAGGTGCTTTTGAAAATTGCACCAGCAGATTAGGTGCATAACACCCACTGATTTCAATAGGAGTTAGGCGCCAAACCTAACTTAAGCACGACTGGTCTATTTCCCATTCCAATTTTCACCAAAACCAATACGGTTCTGCTCACTGATGCCTAGAATATTCCTGGAATTTTGGAATTGCTTGGATGTGGTGTTCACAAGTTCATGTTACAAGCAGAGAAATGCTATCAAGTAGAGTGAAGAACTCACATTACTCAGTAAACAAGTTTTCAAATGTTTTCCTCATACAGATCACTTCTTCAGATAAAGAATATTTCTTCTCCCAACCCGCCCTGCCTCACACCTACAGTACCCCACAGCAACAAGAGAGCTTAGTGACATGAAAAGGTAATTTTAGGACAGGATTAAGGGCATGGGTGCAAACCAAGTGGTTTAAAAGTGGTGGGTGCAGTGCAGTCAGTCATTACATGATGATGTACACAGTCTGTGACATCACACTCCATTGCCAATGAAACAATAGTGACATCTCGTGCAGAGAAGTGTAAACAAGAAGCAGGCAGCATTATCTTCTGCAGATATAAACAACTTCTTTGTCTGAGTGATTGGCTGAATAAGATATTATATTACGCCCATAACATCACAGGCCATAGGTGGTCAAAACACCTGACTTTATGGTCACCGCTGTGGTGATGGCACTTCCATATCACTGGTACCTGATGGCCATAGATGGTCAGACCTTTTTGGGATTTTTCCTTATATGCATATTCAGAGCCACAAGTAACAGGTGACCCATCTCAGGCGAGTAATAAAGAGATTGTGTGACACACCAGCCAGCCTCTGCCTATAAAAAGGCTGGAGCTGCCAGCAGGGCCAGCTTTAGGCCAATTCAACCAATTCCCCTGAATCGGGCCCCGCCCCTAGAGGGCCCTGTGCCCAAGCCCCAGTACAGTGTACTGGCAAGAGCCGGTGCGCTGTACCGGGGTGGCCCGGCTGTAGGGATATTAAAGAAGGTTTATATTAAACATGGTTTACAAAAGAAATGATTTATTAATTTATTGTTAATTAATACTTTATAACTTAAGGTTTATGTTAGAAGTAAATTTGTGATTCCCAACATTTAGCCTCTAACCTGCAAGCCACCAGCTGTATCTGTGTGAAGCCTGCTCAAAGAGATACTTGGTATAAAACTTGTTAAACATTAATTATCTCTAAGTAAGCCAAAACAGTAGCTGTTATAGTGTATAAATAGAGATCCCCACCCTCTGTAAGTTTTCATCTCACTTTATCTTTGCTTGTTAAAAGACAGGGAGGTTCACATAAATTGGTAACACCCCTAAAGGTAAAAAGACAGTGAACTAGATGTAATTAAGATAGAGAATGTATGTGAATGCATGCCTAGTTTAAACAATGAATGAATGGTTAGGGAGTTACCAGCCTGAAGAATTCAGTGTCGGCTGAAGAAGGTGTCAAGTGGGATCAACCAGATGACCCCCACTACCTCAAAGGAAGGAAAAACAAGCATCTGACAGAATGGAGCCAGCCACCTGCTGATTGTTTTAGCAACAGCAAAATGAAGCAACTCTCATGGACTGACATAGGAATAAATTCCTATCAAACTGGACTCTAAAGACTGAGGACTTTGAGGGCTTGGCTACACTTACAAATTTGCAGCGCTGCAGCAGGGTGTGAAAACACACCCTCTCCAGCGCTGCAAATTGCGGCGCTGCAAAGCGCCAGTGTGGTCAAAGCCCCAGCGCGGCTCCCAGCGCTGTCCGTTATTCCCCACAGGGAGGTGGAGTACGGACAGCGCTGGGAGAGCTTTCTCCCAGTGCTGGTGCTTTGACTACACTTAGCGCTTCAAAGCGCTGCCGCGGCAGCGCTTTGAAGTGCTAAGTGTAGCCACAGCCTGAGTCTATGGTTCTGCTGCCAGCCTCCAGGAGCATCAAATGCATCTGACACAGACTTGGCTCCATCCTCATGACCAAGATACCTGGCCAGTAACTTGGCATGAGCAATGTCTAGGCTGGTAACTATAACATCTGTACAGAACCTGAATGAATGATTGTGTGAATGAATATATGTGTGTGTGTGTATCAGGAATAAGTAGTGATAGAAATAAGTAGTAAAACAACGTTGTTTACTGTTGTCTTTTGTTTTGTTATGGTATTTACAATAAATGTGGCATCTTTGCCTTATCCCTCTTAATAAGATCCTGTTGGTTTTAATTATATTGGTATAACACGGCTTCCCCCGGGCGGGGGGTATTTAAAGGGCCTGGGGAGCTCTGGGGAAGTGGTGCAGCTTTGGTGGCTATTTAAAGGGCTGGGGCGGTAGAAGCAGGGGAGCCCTGGGCCCTTTAAATAGCCCCTGAGCCCGGGCTGCTGCTGCTACCCTGGTGGGGGAGGGAGGAAGAGGGGGCAACCACCGTACAGGGTGGGCTGCACCCCCTGTCCGCAGCCAGCCCCTGCCTGCACCAGCCAGCCCCGCACTCCCTGCCCTCAGCCAGCCTGTCTCCTGCCCGCCCCTGCCGCACACCCTGTCCTGCCCACACCAGCCCTGCACCCGTTGCCCTGCCTGCAGCCAGCCCCATGTCCACTGATGCCCTGCAGTTCCCAGGGCAGTAACCCTGCACACCTGCTTCAGTGAGGGGAGCAGGGAGCAGCTGGGACCCACACATGTGGGTGACCAGACGGCAAGTGTGAAAAATCAGGACAGGGCATGGGGCGTAATAGGAGCCTATATAAGAAAAAGCCCCAAATATCGGGACTGTCCCTATAAAATGGGGACATCTGGTCACCTTAGCTGGAACATTTTTACAGTTCTTGGTAATAGCAACACATTAGTTACAAAAATTACCATTAGCGATAACAACAAATTCATTGCAAGGGTCCACCTACAATCATTTTTGTCATCATGCCACACCTTTGGCTCAATACCATTGGGGTTTGCGCCTTTTAGGGTTAACCCGTGCATAGGCGGCAGGTTATATACACCTGCGGTGCCCGGGCTCCAGGAATATTCAGGGGCCGGGTGCCCTGCTCCAGCAATATTTGGAGCTGGGTCTCTCCCCCGGCCCTGCCTGGATCGGGCCCCGGCCCTTACCCTGAGCCTCTCCAAAGCCCCAAACCCTCCGCCCCAGCCAGAGCCCTCATCCCCCTGCACCCTAATCCTCAACCCCAGCCAAAGCCCTCATCCCCCCACACCCTAATCCTCAGCCCCAAACCTCATCCCCCTGCACCCTAATCCTTTGACCCAGTCCTGAGCCCCCCCACATCATGAATCCCTCATCCTCAGCCCCACAGCCCTCACCCCTGTACTCACTCCTATCCCCAAACTCCCTTCCCAGAAGGTGCACCCCCCCTTCCCACACACCCCTTCCCAACCCCAAAAACCCCAAACTCCGTCCCAAAGCCTGCACCCTTCACCCCCTCCTGCACACCCACCCCCTGCCCCAGCCCAGAGCCTGCACCCAGCACCCAAACTCCATCCCAAAGCCTGCACCCTGGACCCTAATCCCCAGCCCAGGATCTGCACCCCAGACCTCCCCCCGCCGAGACCCCTCTGAGAGCCTTAGGCAGGTGGGGGCAGAGTTGGGGGGCGGGTTCTGAGCACCACCAAAATTTCTACAGACTTGCCACCCATGAACCTGTGGCTTCCCTTTGCAAACTTCCTCCTTGTTCTGAAGGATCAAACCCTGATTTTTCTTGCTTAACAGAATTTACTGGCTGATGGGGTGGGCTCTCTTTGCTAACAGCCATTAGCAAGTCTTCTCCCTGCCAGCCAAGTAATTTGCATCAACACAGAAGCACAGACTGCTCACTTAAAGAATCAGAATGGAGACATTCCTGTTCCAACACCATTGTCTTCCCAACCAGCTGGCCAAACACAGCCACTTGCTTATAGAGCTGCTCAACTTTCTTAACAGCCCTTACTCCATCTGAGACCTTTTCAAAGCTATCCACACGGGCTCTTTCAAAAGGAAAGTGGGTGGATTTTTACATATCTTCCTAACCAGTCTTTAAAGGGTTAAGTCAGTCTGTGAGTTAATTAACTCTTTCTGGCCCTGTCGCCTTCCAATGAGAGATTATATTACACCCATAACGTCACAGGCCATATATGGTCAAAACAGCCGTGGCCAGGCTGGGACCGGGGCTGGGCCTGGGGTACTCAGCTGGGGCCAGGCAGGGGCGGACGAAGCCAGGCCGAAGGGAGCCGCTCAGTCGGGAACGGACTGGAGGGAGCCACTCGTCTGGGCTGGGCTGGGCCTTGCCATGCCTCCCTGGAGCCCTCCTCACACTCCTTTCCCCTGGTCCAGCCTTTGTTCCAGCTCAGGTGGTAGCTAGTGGATTTCTCACGATGGCTGCCCCATTTGTTCCCTTCCACTCAGATACAGATACAAAAGTGATACATTTATACAAATAGGATGACCACACTCAGTAGATTATAAGCCTTGTAATGATACCTTACAAGAGACCTTTTGCATGAAGCATACTGCAGTTACATTATATTCACACTCATTAGCATATTTTTATAAATTCCTATAGAATGGAACATGACAACAGCAAAGACGACGACAGCGGAGACACCTCTGAAGAAATGCCCTAGAGCCCTTGGGCCGTCACGCTTCAGGAATGTGCGTGAGGTGCTAGGAGACCTGGAGATGGGGGGTGTCCTGCTGGCCGTAGGTCAGTGTTGTGAACCCCCAGTTGCTAGGCTGAATTTATCCATTCCCTGGCAATAAAACATTGTCTTGTTTTCACAGCCACTTTCGGTCTCCTGGCTTCTACCCTCTACCCTACCGGCAGGGCATTGTGCAGCACCCTTTCCAGCCCACCTGGGTGGAGGAGATTGAGGAAGAGAGCATCTGCCATCCAGCTCCATCTCATCTAGAGCAAGTGAGTGGAGGTCTCCAGAGCCATCGCCAGTGTGGTGGGAATGGCCCAGCAATAGGGCTCCCAGCCTTTCCCTTGCAGGAGATTGTTCCCAACGTCGAGAGTCTTTCGGGAGGGCAGAACCTGCCAGGTGCTGAACACCCACAATGGCAAGCAGTGAAATCAGTGGGAACTGAGGGCGACTCCTCCCTCCTGGGATTGGCACCGTGTGAACGAACTTTCATTTAGGACTATCCGGGTTCCGCTCTTTCTCTGGCCTGGGAGGGAGCGGGGTCTACTGGGGTGGAGGGAGCGGCTTGTCCAAACTAACGGAGAGCCCCATTGCTCTGAAAGAATGAGACTCTCCCAGTTTCACAGGGCCCTATTGAGTGAGGGGGAACATTGGGAGCAGCCTGTGCTGTGAGCTGCTGCCAGTGCGTGTGGACGGCAGCCCCCCTGCCCTGGGGTGGGGTGTGTGGTGAGGAGGAATTGCCTCAGCACAGGGGACGTAGGCAGGGGAGCAGGCAGGCCCATTAATGAGAGCTGCCTTGAGCCCAGACTCATGGCTGCTCCCCACTCAGTTCCAGGATGGAGTGGTGGAAGCGGATGCTGAGGAGGAAGGCTGGGCAGGTGGCTCTGGAGCCAGTAGGGAGCAGCGTCCGACTTGCCCAGGAGGAGAGTGGCCCCTCTGTCCCCGCGGGCGAGGAAGAGGCCAGTGGGCAGGCAAAGTGGCGAAGCTCCCTGACCTTCTGGAGGAAGAGGAAAACACCAGCTCCCTTAGCAGGCCCTGAGGCACCTTCTGGTCCCAAATGGAGGTGGCCCCGGGTGATGCTATGTAGGAGGGACCCAGGCGAGGGCAGGAGCCGGGCAAGGTGGCTCTGCGGCTTCCTTTCCCGGAAGCAGAGGAGCCAGGAGTCCAGCCCCAGGGCCCAGCAGGAGCTATCCACCAGCCTGGCCACCGAGGAGCCCCCAGCCAACCGAGCAGGAGCTGGGCGGCTCCGGCACGGGGACCGGCAGCTCTGCCTACTCCTGAGGGGCCAGCACCTCCTCTGTGGGGTCTGACAGCCCTGAGGCTGAAGGCTCCCTCTGTGCAGGTGAGGGGAGACCCAGGGGACAGGGGGAAGGATGGGGGCAGTAGGGGACTAATAACACCCTGTGCCCATTGGGTCACCAAGACGCCAGGACTGAGACATGGGAGCCCCACTAACACCAGTGGGGGTGGCACAGCTGCACCCTGTGGCAGGGGATGCTGGGCAGAGTCCGGAGAGCTCCAGCCTCCCCTGATGATGTGGGGGGGGGGGGGGCTGACGGCCACGGGGCCCTGAGGCTGATGGGCCTGAGGGTGTCTCTGGGAGGGGCAGGGTGCGGCCCTCTGTGCCATGGGGCTCCTTGTTGAGGATGGGGGACATTGAGCCATTTCTCTACACTGCATCCCCCCAGTGGCAGCAGGGATTGTCCTTTCTCCTGCTCTCCCTGGTGCAGAGACCCCCAGTGCCCAGCAGCAGTGGGCTGAGGAGAAGGAAGAAGAGAAGGAGGAGGAGGAGGTGTCCCCTGAACAAGACACCATCAGGGTCATCCAGGACTACCTCCAGGGCAGAGCTGAGGTACAAAAATCTTACAGCTGCGCTGCCCCTGAGTCTGCCCTGCCCCTTCTTCCATCCCCACCCACACAGGGGGGTCTTGTCCCAGAGAATCCATCACCCGCAATGGGGGGAACTGCTCCCTTGTTACCTGGCACCCCAAAGTGGGGGCATTTGTCTCACGCAGGCCAAGGTGTCCGCTCCCCACAGACACTGTCCCAGTTACAACCCCAGTCTGTGCAGGGCGACACTGGTTTCGGGAAGCGGGGCAGCTTTCCCTGTCCAACTCCATGGGGTTCCTGAGCCATGGAGCTGGTGTAGGTGGGTTGGGGAGGTCCCTACCTAACTGTCTCTCTCTCTCCCCCCACCCCACTCCTAGTTGATGGCCAAACAGCTCCGCTTCCTCCGTAGTGTCCCACCTCTGTGCTTCTTGGCACAGCAGCAGGGGCTGAACACTCTGGAGCCCCACGTCTCCAAAGCGGCCCTCGTGGAGAGCATTGCGGTGAGTGGGACCCCGTGTCTGGCCCCTGGGGCGAGGGACCCAGAAATGAGAGAGAGAGTTGGTGGGGCCAGAGGGGGAAGCAGAGGACAGTGGTTCCTGTGGCGGAGGACTGGGGAGCAGGGAAGGGAGAGCTTCTGACACCAATCGGGAGCTGGCAGTGGGGGAATTGTAAGGCCGGAGGGGAGGGGAGGGGGAAGGAAGTTTGACGGATGGGAGGAATGGGGGGCCCAGCTGGTTGGGGGTGGGAGTGACACTGGCTGTTTCTGCAGAGCACTTTGGCCTCCTCCCTGGGAAGTGCCTGTGGGTCTGCGGGGCCTGAGTCTCACATGCAAATTTATCTTCTTGGGGTCTCTCAGGAGCTGATTGAAAATCTGCCCATGGTGCCAGAGCCAACCTCCATCATCTCCAGCTCCATAGCCGCAGTTTGCAGCCTCAGGTACCAGGACCGTCCCATCCAGCTGCCCTAACCCTGGTGCTGATCGGGTCTGGAGCCGGGAGTCCCAGATCTTCTGCGGCCTAGATTACCCCGAGCTGTGGCTGTTCCCATCCCCCAGCAGAGGAGGCGGGAACGTCTCCACTTTCCTGGCTGGGGGGTGATTTCACTCCAGGAACGTTACAGCGGCCGTAGGGAGGGGATCACTGCGGGGGAGGGGGTCATGGCCATGGCAGTGCCAGCGCCACTCCGGTGCCGCCAAGGATAACACGGGCTCCTCTCTCCCCGCAGCAAACTGAAGCCGCTGCTTGCCCTGGAGCTGGAATCACGCCTCCTGCGGGCTCTTCTTTACACCATCTTCACGATGGGCACTGGGCAGGATACCACCCACTTCCAGGTAGGTCACGATCCTACTTCCCTGTCCCAGGAGCAGGAGCCGCCTCTGGTCCCTGCTCCCTTGGTTTGATGGAGCTGCTGAGAATAGGGGAGGAGTGAGCAGAGCTGGGAACAGGCCCGAGACAAACTGGCAGGGAGGGCCCCTTCCCTCCAGGGGGGATTGTATTACCCCTCTGTGGCTGATCTCAGCCTTCCCTCTCCTCATTCTGTGTTCTGCTGCCTGGACTCTCCCGGGGATCCTTCTTCCCACCCATTGCAGTTTGGCTGGTCCCTAGTCTGCTGGGTACCAGGCCCTGCACAGAGAACTGCTAAGGCCAAGGATTGAGGAGCCAGCAGGCATCCGACTATGAACTCTTGCCAAGTGTCCTTGGAATGACGTGAATGGGAGAGGCCAGGATGTGCCTTTTGGGTCTGGCCAGGGCTCTCAGAGAACCCCCCTGGTCCCGTGACTGGTGTAGCCCCATGTCCCATGACTGACGGGTGTTCCCGCTTCTTGCAGGCTCTGCACAACACCTATTTACAGAGGCTGGACGCCATGGTCGTGTGCCTGCTCACCGAGACCCCCACCCCAGCTAAGCTGCAGCACCTCTTGGAGGTGAGTAGAATAGGCCGGTCTGGGGTGGAATTTCCCCTTAACCCCGTCAGGGGGCTGCAAAGGAGAGACTAGAAGAGTCCCGTTTCCGTTGTGTCCTCCCAGCTTGGACCCAAGCCGCCCCACGTTCCCAGAGCTGTCAGTGCAGTGCAATGTTGGGACCCTTACGCCTCCTGGGGCGGGGGCGCAGGGGAGCAGAGGGAAGGAGCTGGGACTCTCAGCCAGAGCTCTGCACGGTTGCATTAAGCACTAACAGTGAAAACCAGGCCTGGCTGGGGCCTGAGAGACTGAAACCAACACCTGTGAGATGCAGGACATGGGACCTGAGAAAAGTCACTGGCTCCTTTCTAGGGAGACCCTGAGATACAGGAGGAGCCTCAGGGAATCAGCTCTTCTGTCCTAGGGACACTGCAGTTCCTGTCCTCACGGCCACTCCATCCATCCTACCAAGGCTTCTGCAGCTGGGGTCTGGGGTCCAGGACATGTGCCTTGATCCTGACGTGCTGTTCATGGATCAGAGCACATGATCTGAGGGTTCAGAGCAAATAGACCAGCCCCAAGACCGACCATTGTCCCAGCCTGGCGAGACAATGACAGCTTGGGCCCAGTGGAGGACAGGACCAAACCGCTCAGCTTCCGCCATGCTGTCCCACGTCTGTGCTTCTTGGCACAGCAGCAGGGGCTGGACACTCTGGAGCCCCACGTCTCCAAAGTGGCCACGCCATCAGGGGCTCATTCACCTGCACATCTACCAACGTGATCTATGCCATCATGGGCCAGCAATGCCTCTCTGCCATAGGTACATTGGCCAAACCGGACAGTCTCTATGCAAAAGAATAAATGGACACAAATCTGACATCAGGAATCATAACATTCAAAACCCAGTAGGAGAACACTTCAGCCTCTCTAACCACTCAGTGACAGACTTGAAGGTGGCAATTTTGCAACAAAAAAACTTCAAAAACAGACTCCAAAGAGAGACTGGTGAACTTGAATTAATATGCAAATTAGATACAATTAACTTAGTTTTAAACAGAGAGTGGGAATGGTTGGGTCATTGCACTAATTGAATCTATTTCTCCATGTTAAGTATCCTCACACCTTCTGTGGGTCATCTCGATTATCACTTCAAAGGTTTTTTTCTCCTGCTGATGATTGCTCATCTCAGTTGATTGGCCTCTTAGAGTTGGTATGGCTACTTCCACCTTTTCACGGTCTCTGTATGTATAAATATCTTATTTCTGTGTTCCATTCTATGCATCCGCTGAAGTGAGCTGTTAGCCAGTGAGTGGCCCATCGAACGGACACTTAATTCACAATGGACCATGGGAGGCATCCATCTACACTGAACGGACTTTTCTGTGAATTTTCTATCTGACGTATCCTGCAAAGTATCCATCTTTCAATGACTGAGCAAAATGGGGCATGGACAGGGACTTGCCCATGTGACTCCAAGCTCCCATCTTTCACCTGTGATTTTCCACTAGCTGTGCTGAGGACTTTGAAACAATGGGTTTCCCTTCATATGGCAGAAGTTAAAAGAGGCCCTGGAAACATCTCCACTGTGCCTCTAGCCTGCTCCAGCCTCTTTCCTGCTCAAACATCTGGACTATGGACTTATACTAATGGGAGCATCTAACCAAGGGAAAGGAACTTCCAGTGACTTGGAAGCACCCAAAGACTTATCAAGCCAGCAGTTTATTCTATCACTGCTATAAGCCTGAACCAAGAACTTTGCAATTATTGTATTTGATTCCTTTAACCAATTTTAATTCTCACCTTTCTTTCTTTCTTTCTTTCTTTCTTTTCTTTTTATAAATAAACCTTTAGCATTTAGATACTGAAGGATTGGCATCAATGTGATTTTGGGGAAATATCTAAGTTATATATTGACCTGGGTGGGCGGCTGGTCCTGTGAGATCAGAATATAGCCTCTTAGGGTATGTCTTCACTCCCCACCAGATCGGCGGGTAGCAATCGATTTCTCGGAGTTCGATATATCGCGTCTCATCTAGACGCGATATCGAACCCCGAACACGCTCCCGTCGACTCCGGAACTCCACCAGAGTGAGTGGCGGTAGCGGAGTCGACGGGGGAGCCGCGGACGTCGATCCTGCGCCGTAAGGACGGGTAAGTAATTCTAGCTAAGGTACTTCGACTTCAGCTACGCTATTCACGTAGCTGAAGTTGCGTACCTTAGATCGACCCCCCCCCCCACCTAGTGTAGACCAGGCCTTAGTTGAAGACATTGATTTTAAAGAACCACTCATTTCTCAGTCTAGTGTTTTTGGTGGTAATACAAGGACTGGAATTCCCAAGGAAACTGCTTTCATGACTTCTTGTTAGCTGGTGTGGTGAAGCAGAAGTTTCCTTTGCAGGTTGAAGGGGAAAGGACGGACATTACTCATCTAATCGTAATCACACTGAGACGCTGAAGGAAGCAGAGCGAGGATGTGCTACTAGCAGTAATCCAGCCCAATGGGGAGGAGTTAAATATAAAGAAGAGGGTCATGTGGAGAACAGGGTTTGCTCTCAGAGCTTTGGAGAGAAAAGAAATCTGCCACTTTTTCTCTGTGAACTCCGTTTGCTTTTCTTGTTCCTTTCCGTTACAGTAAAGATACAGAGAATGGAAGTGGTTAAACTTCTCCCGAGGCAATGAATCACTTGGCTTGGTTTCCTCTCACCATTGCCAGTGCAGACAGGAGGGACAGGATTTGTTTTAAACGAGTCATGGACAGTTGATATTTTCATTGTTTTCTTTCTAAGCATTTAGCTTGGGGGTCAGCCTCAGAGCCCAGTTAGTACTGAGGGAGAATTAATCATTAAAGGGCAAAACCCTTCCTTAATGCAGAGTTAAGATTGGCTGGAGCAATATCAGCCCCTTGCAGAACCTCTGCAGCCGCAAAACTCAAACTTCTGAAAAGCAGGAGACGCAGTTACAGTTGCCTGCACCACCTTCATCCTGTCCTCTGTCAGCAGCGTCCCTTTAACACACACACATTTACTCTACCAACACCCTGCTGGCTGAAATCTACAAACTGTTCACTACCTTTTACAGCCCTTCCAACCAGAGCTCCAACCCCATCTTGGCCTGACAAGGCCCAACCCCTGGGCAAATCAGACTGGGGTAAGGATTGGGCAGGGCCATGAGAGTGACTGCAGAGCAAGACCCTTGACCCCTACTCAGATCAGCCCCACCTCACTGATCTCTCCTCACTCAGACACACTGCACCCCTCCCCAAATTCCTGAAAGCCTGGGTAGGGGAGCTTATTTTCCCTTGTGATGGTCTGAGCTCTCCCTCCCCACCCGGCCGCAGCTGGAGCTAAGATAGATGCCCCCTCCATTGCTCCCCTTTGGGAAACACAGTGTTAATTTAGATGAATCTGATAAGGCTCAGACGTCCAATGTCTGATCTCCGTTCACATTCTCCACAGTTCCAGCCCTTGTTGCTTATTGAAATAAATGACTCAGTATCCCAGTTTCATGTTTTATTAACATGAACAAATACAACCAAGAACATACATCGCTAAGGCTAAACGACTAGCTAATGAAGGGTTAAACAATACAGTGATAAAGTTCAGGTCAAATCAGTAAATCAACGAGTTAACTAGGATATTGCGTTGGAATCAAGTCATCAATTTACTCAAACCATCAGATGAATACAGCAGAAAATCAACCCTTATAAATCCTAGAACAGCAACCCAAGGAGGCAGGTGCATATTTAGTGGTACCAAAACCCCAATCAGAGGTTTTCACCCAGGCAGTGCATCCCAGATTTGGAGAGCTGAACATTTCAATACCGAAACCAAATTATTGCTAATATTTAGCCCACAGCCTCAAAGTGAATTAGTTTTCTCCTTAGATTTCACTATTGCATCACTAATAATAGAAAAAGGAAAATAAATGGCAAAGATTATGAGGGGTTGGATCTCTGCAGCTCTTTGGCTTTGGAGTCACATGGAGCAGGACCTGTAGCTGCAGTTGAGGAACCAGGTACTGGCATACCTGGCCCAGCACTTCGGGCTAGCAGGCTTTTCAGGTGCAGGAGACTAGTGCAGGCTGCACAGCCTGTCACTGTTGTGCTTCATTCCCCAGAGGGGATCAGTCCTGGGATCCTGGAAGTCAGTCTCCCTTAGATGACTTACATAAGAACACAAGACAGGTCATACTAGGTCAAACCAATGGGCCATCTAGCCCAGTGTGCTGCCTGAGAGTGACCAGTGCCAGATGCTTCAGAGAGAATGAACAGAACACGCTTGTTGAGCTGAAAGCTGAAGGACTCCCACCCTTACCTTTTACTTTATCGTTGTAGATTCCAGCTTACCCCATCTTACCACACCTCCTGCGAGGTGTCTGGGCAAATCAGGTGTGAACCAATCCTTCGATACAGACATGTCCCACTCTAGATGAAGTGAGGCAGAGTTTGGGCCAACGTCAGTTTGGAACAGCCCGACTGAGCCTGGCAGTTTTCTCAAAGTATCTGCTGCCGTAAACCGCATGCAGTGTGGACGTGTGAACCCCAAAGGTATCAAACGTGAAAGAAACAAAGGCCAGTTACGGGGAGGTTTCCATGGCCAGGCCTGAGGGTTAAGCAGCTGGGCTCTAACAGCTGCCTCCTCAAAAGGAAAAACGGTCTCAGCACCCATAAAAATAACTGGTTGCAAAAATCAATCATCCTGCATCCATCACCATTTTAAATTCTGACCTCTCCCGCCCGATGTGTCTTTGTTTAGCAAACAAGCAAATTGGGGACTCTGTGGCTGTTACCCTCTAACTCGGTAGAAGGTTACACATCTTGACTCAAGCAATTTTCCTCTTCACAGAATATTTATTTTAAAGTTTATCAAAATAAATTCCATTTGAAAGAGAAATAATTACAGTCTACACTGGGGCTCTATTTTCATACATGCTATTTCTCCCACATGTTCCCCCGCTCTAATTCCTTTGGAGTGAGGTTTTACTTTTCAGGATTAGCCACCATTTCCAATATAGTAGGAGGGGCGGGGAGAGAACTAGAAGAAAACCTGAATTATATAGTAACACTGAAAGTTATCACATAATCAGCCTCTTACTTTACACTAATTAACTTCATGTTTAATTTCATTGTCACTGGTAACAACTTATTCAAAGATTACAAAATATAAACCTATAGGGCAGTTTTCTCTTAATTCCCATTTCCACCATTGAGTTTTGTGTGAAGTCACATTCTGCAATAACCTAGGAGCCTTCCATTTATGTGAGTTCATTTCGCCCTGGGTCTTCTCCCATAAGTGTAGGTGGAAGGGCTCTCACGCTACGTGGGAAGGCTGCATCATGAGAAAAAACACCTGTGTTCTATTATCACATTTTCTAATCTTTCAGAGTAGCAACAGGTGGAGAAGTGATACAAATGCATAAGACTTAATAGCAAAACTAAGAGACCAAACCACAGAGTCAGGACTCAGCATTCATGTATCCTGCAGTCTGAACTTGGAATCTGATACATTCCCTCATTAGCTACCATAATTTGCCCAGCATGGAACTGCTTCTTGTCCAAAAAGGCAGCCAGATTGGGACCCATAGGCATGGATTGGCTCTGAAGCAATCAGATGTTTCTCTCTGTGCTTCATGAAACTTTCGATCCAAATGGTAAAAGACAGTTGTTCCCAATTTAATAATGGCATCCTTTAGGAGTGAGACCAATGCCACTTAACTAGGGAGCAGCATTCTAAAAATAGTTTACCTGGGCCACAGGTCACCATAGCTTCCATCATTGGGGCGAAAAATCAACCATTAGTACATGCGATTTCTACCTGAGTCCTTGTCAAATCTTTGACTTTTCTTGGAGTAATTTTATACTTCTCTGGTGTAGAATTCTTCACCAAGCACATAAAAGATCAGTAGCAATAGTGAAGTATAACTCCTCCCCTCCCCCAAATATGCCCTTTATTTCTTTAATCTGGTGGCACAGATTTAAATTAGGGACTAAATTCAGGTGTGGCTTAGAATCCTTGTAAAACACCAAATGTCAGGTATCTATGGAAAATAGGTCTCTTTCTGCAGCTATATCACATTCAACACAGATTTCATTTTCTACATATTTGCAGCATCGCCCAGGGGTGACTGAACAGAAACATCACTTCCATTTTCCCCTTCCCTACCTAGATGGGAATTGCATTTCCCAAATAACAGGCAACCCGCACCTGATTAGGAAGGAGATCTCTTCACGAGCAACCTCCTGCAGGGCCTGGGCCACAACTGCTTTGGGGGCCAAATGCATGGGTATCTTATAGTCTCATAGAGTTTAAGGTCAGAAGGGACCATTATGATCATCTAGTCTGACCTCCTGCACAATGCAGGCCACAGAATCTCACCCACCCACTCCTGTAACAACCCCCTAACCTTAGTTCCAAGTCATTTACCAGGGAATCTTCTTCACAGCCCTTTAGAAAATATATTGACCTTCCCAACTGAATGGTTTGGGATAGGGAAGCCCTCTGACTTACCCTAGCTTCTTCTGTTGTTAGAGAGGGTGAAGTGACATTTTCCCCTATCCCTGCCCTGTTCATAGAATATCAGGGTTAGAAGGGTTATCTTCTTCACAGCCCTTTAGAAAATATATTGACCTTCCCAACTGAATGGTTTGGTGATAGGGAAGCCCTCTGACTTACCCTAGCTTCTTCTGTTGTTAGAGAGGGTGAAGTGACATTTTCCCCTATCCCTGCCCTGTTCATAGAATATCAGGGTTAGAAGGGACCTCAAGAGGTCATTGAATTCAACCCCCCTGCTCAAAGCAGGACCAATCCCCAGATTTTTGCCCCAAATCGTCCCTTCAAAGGCTGAACTCGCAACCCTAGGTTTAGCAGGCCAATGCTCAAACCACTGAGCTATCTCTCCCAGTTCCAGCTCTTTGTTATAGTTCAATATATTTTAAGTGAGAAAAGTGGTAGTAACAATTTGTTCTCCAGCACAACCTGAAGCAACATCAGAGCAACTGGGAATGAAACAATTAGTTGATGACTAACAATTGCTTTGAAATGGGGGAACAGTATAACCGTGATGCTCAGGGTTTGTTTAGACTAGGAAAAGTGATGGAGTTTAGGTCAGGTCAAAGGGAAAGCTAATGCCAACCACTGCACCTGGGCTGCAGCTGCACTACAACTATAATTGTCTTTTTACACCAAGGTCACTAACTTGAGCAGCCAATGCCATGTACAGCCCTAGTGGATGTCAGGCACAGGTAGTTTTTGCCTCAGTGTAGCTTGTTGGGATCAAACCTCTCTCTCCCCCCACCTGGAGCTGATGAACATTCCTGGCTGGAGGGACACACACTCCTACGACTCAAAAGGAAAAAAGTTGATAGAAAAGAACGCAGGACTGACCCCAAAGAAGGGTCAGCTGCAAAAGGCAGAAGCAGGCAACCCATCTGCAGGAGCTGAGAGACCACGGTGAAGATGATGTGAAGATCACTTTGTGGGGAATTAACAAATGTGATTTAAAAAAAAAAATCTTTGGCCAACCCTAGTCAAGGCATTTATTACAGTTCTCTCTCATGTGAATTTTCTGATGTCTAATAAGGCTTGAGCTCTGATTGAAGGTTTTCCTTCCTTCCTGGTCTACACTACGAGTTTATTTCGAATATAGCAGCGTTTTAAACCAAATTAACGCTGCACCCGTCCACACAATGAAATCCTTTATTTTGATATAAAGGGCTCTTAATATCGATAGCTGCACTCCTCCCTGATGAGGGGAGTAGCGCTGAAATCGGTATTGCCATTTCGAATTAGAGTTAGTGTGGCTGCAATCTAACGGTATTGGCCTCCGGGAGCTATCCCACAGTGCACCATTGTGACCGCTCTGGACAGCAATCTGAACTCGGATGCACTGGCCAGGTAGATAGGAAAAGCCCCAGGAACTTTTGAATTTAATTTCCTATTTGCCCAGCGTGGAGCACTGATCAGCACAGGTGACCATTCAGTCCCAGAATCAAAAAAGAGCTCCATCATGGACCGTACGGGAGATACTGAATCTGATCTCTGTATGGGGAGATGAATCTATTCTACGAGAACTCCGTTCCAAAAGACAAAATGCCAAAACATTTGAAAAAATCTCCAAGGCCATGATGGACAGAGGCCACAACAGGAACTCGGCCCAGTGCTGCGTGAAACTTAAGGAGCTGAGACAAGCGTAACAGAAAGCCAAAGAATGAAATGGACGCTCACAGAGGGAGGAGCGACTGACGACTGTAGCTATCCCACAGTTCCCGCACTGTCCGAAAACCATTTGAATTCTTGGCTGAGCTTCCAAAGCCTGAAGGGTCAAAAACATTGTTGCGGGTGGTTCAGGGTATATGTCATCAGCCCCCCAACCCTCCCTCTGTGAAACCAAGGGAAAAAAATTATTTCCCGCCTTTTTTCAATGTCACCGTATGTCTACTGGATGCTGCTGGCAGATGCGGTGCTGCAGCGCTACACAGCAGCATCCCCTTCCCTTCCCTTCCCTTGCAGATGGTGCAGCATGACTGATCTCCGTCATCGTCGTCCCCTGATTGCTCCTGGCCGGCCTCGGTGAGGTCGGCCGGGGGCGCCTGGGCGAAAATGAGAATGATTCCCCAGGTCATTCTCTTCTTTAAGTTTTGTCTCCTGGAGATTCACTCCTGCCTGGAATATCATAGCAGCTGGAGGCTGCCCTCCCCTCCCTCCTTTGATCTCTGCTTGCAGAGGCAATAAAGTCAATGTTGTTTCAAATTCATGCATTCTTTATTACTTCATCACACAAATGGGGGATAACTACCACGGTAGCCCAGGAGGGGTGGGGGAGGAGGGAAGCAATGGGTGGCGTTGTTGCAGGGGCACCCCCTAGAATGGCATGCAGCTCATCATTTCTGCAGGATGTCTGGGGCTCTGATCTGGAGCGGCCATTTGCCTCTCTGGTTTTTTAGTAGGCTTGCCTGATATTCTAGGCAGGACTGACTCTCCCTTTAGACAAAACTTGAAGAAGAGAATGACCTCGGGAGTCATTCCCATTTTTGTCCATGCGCCCCCGGCTGACCTCACCGAGGCCGGCCAGGAGCACCCATGACAGCAGCAGACGGTACAGTATGACTGGTAACAGTCATTGTCAACTTGCAATGCAGCAGACGGTACAGTAGAGCTGGTCACCCTCTTGGCTAATTTGCAAAAGGCAAGGGGATGATGCTGTGTAGCGCTGCAGTACCGCATCTGTTAGCAACATCCAGTAGACATACGGTGACAGTGAAAAAAGGCTGAATGGGCTCCATGGTTGCCGTGCTATGGCATCTGCCTGGGCAATCCAGGGAAAAGGGTGTGAAATAATTGTCTGCCATTGCTTTCACGGAGGGAGGATTGTCTGATGACATTTACCCAGAATCACCTGCGACACTGTTTTTGCCCCATCATTCATTGGTATCTCAACCCAGAATTCCAATGGGCAGAGGAGACTATGGGAACTATGGGATAGCTACCCACATTGCAACGCTCCAGAATTCGATGCTAGCTTCGGTACATGGATGCACACCGCTGAATTAATGTGCTTAGTGTGGCCACGTGCACTCGACTTTATACAATGTTTCCAAAAATCGGTCTCTGTAAAATCGGAATAATCCAGTAGTGTAGACATACCCCATGTGGATTTTCTGATGTTTAATAAGGTTTGAGCTCTGATTGAAACTTTTCCCACACTCAGAGCATGTGTAGGGTCTCTCTCCTGTGTGGATTCTCTGATGTGCAATCAGGGTAGAGTTCTGATTGAAGCTTTCCCCGCACTCTGAGCATATGTGGGGCTTCTCTCCTGTGTGGATTCTCTGATGTGAGATGAGGGCTGAACGATGAATGAAGTGTTTCCCACACTCAGAGCATCCATGAGGTTTCTCACCTGTGTGGATTCTCCTATGTTTGATAAGGTTTGAGCTCTGATTGAAGCTTTTCCCGCATTCAGCGCATGTGTAAGGCGTCTCTCCTGTGTGGATTCTATGATGTGAGATGAGGGTTGAACTATCAATGAAGCATTTCCCACACTCAGAGCATTCATAAGGTTTCTCACCTGTGTGGATTCTCCGATGTGTGATCAGGGCAGAGCTCCGAATGAAGCTTTTCCCGCACTCAGAGCACATGTAGGGTTTCTCTCCAGTGTGGGTTCTCCAATGTGTGAGAAGAGTTGAGCTCCGATTGAAGCTTTTCCCACACTTATGGCATCTGTAGCGTGTCTCTTCCAGGTTGATTCTCTTGCGTGTAATAAGGTCTGAGTGGCTACTGAAGTTTTCCTCTGGCCTGTGCTGAGTCTCACAGGCTTTTGCTTTTTCTGGGAGTGCACAACTCCCATAAACATTCCCTTTGGATCTTCCTGATAATGTTCCACGTGGTTCTACTTGTTCAGCATCTTCCTGCTGGGGTTTCTCCTCCTCATTCTCACTCACCATCCCATCACCTGATGGCAGATAGAGACAATCCAGACATAGGTCACTCCCTATGCTGGAGAGAAAGGAATCTCAGAGAGAGGAATGGAAAAGGGATGAACAAACCAAAATATGTGCAGGAGAGATCAAACCTATCAGGATCTGATTTTTCCCAAATCCTTCCCCAGAGGAGAGAGGAAGGGATCAGTTTTGGTCTGTATCTCATGAGATCATTCAGGAGAAAGTGAGATTGGGGAGGGACCTGTTTCCAGTTGTCAGTCAGAATAGATGGGAAGCCTTGAGTGACATCTGCCATAATGGTTCCACATCTGCAGAGAACAATCCTGAACTTAGAGAGCTCACAAGGTCTTTGTAGGGTATTTGTATTTGTCCAATCTTCCACTTCTTGTAAGCTGCTTTTTTGTGTTTTCACTGTTAAGCCAAGCTGGTCGCCTGCCATATTTACTTTTCTTCCTACACATCGGGATGGTTTGTTCCTGCAACCTCAATAAGGATTCTTTAAAATACAGCCAGCTTTCCTCGACTCCTTTCCCCGCCATGTTATTCTCCCAGGGGATCCTGCCCATCAGCTTCCCAAGGGAGTCAAAGTCTGCTTTTCTGAAGTCCAGGGTCTCTGTTCTACTGCTCTCCTTTCTTCCTTGTGTCAGGATCCTGAAATCGACCATCTCATGGTCACTGCCTTCCAGGTCCCCATCCACTATTGCTTCCTCTACTATTTCTTCCCTGAAGCGATTGATTGGGGGGTGCGGCGGGGCAGACCAGGGAAAAGGTGGGGCGGTGCTTTGGGGAAGAGGTGGAGTAGGGGAGGGGCCTGAGGCAGAGCAGGAGTTGAGCACCCACTGGCCAGAGGGGAAGTTGGTGCCTACTGAGGGGATGGACAAAGGACTGACAGACTCAGAGAAAATGAGGGTTGGAAAGGACTTCAGGAGGTCATCCAGTCCAACCCCCTGCCCATGGCAGGACCAACACCAACTAAATCATCCCGGCCAGGGTTTTGTCAAGCCGGGCCTTCAAAACCTCTAAGGAAGGAGATTCCACCACCTCCCTAGGGAACCCATTCCAGTGCTTCACCACCCTACTAGTGAAATAGTGTTTCCTAATATCCAACCTAGACCTCCCACACAGCAACTTGAGACCATTGCTCCTTGTTCTGTCATCTGCCACCACTGAGATTAGCTGAGCTCCATCCTCTTCGGACCCCCGCCCCCCTTTCAGGTAGCTGAAGGCTAGGGTTACCAGATATCCCGATTTTATAGGGATAGTCCCGATTTTTGGGTCCTTTTCTTGTATAGGCTCCTATTACCCCCCACCCCCGTCCCGATTTTTCACATTTGCTGAGGGGCTCTGGCAGCGGGCAGGGCCCATAGTGCACAGTCACTTTGTTATATTTTGCACACGTTCTGGGTCTGCGGGAGAATTCTTGTCTCCCGTACAGCAGGCCTGGGCTTAATTCGTGGCCAGTGCAGACCGGAGTTTCATGCTTAGGTGTAGAAATTGCACAATTTAAGCTTGAAAGACAGGCCAGTTCCCTCCCCTGCCCCCACAGCATTTCACATCTTTACATCCAAACTCAATGACTTTCTGAGTGATCTGTCCTAGTTCAACCCTACGGTGCTGGGGTCCATCTAGGACTCACCGGGTAAAATTCTCTGGACTTTTATAGCAGGTCAAGTAGGGAGAGGGAAGGGTCCAGTGGAGGCGCTTAGCCCCCTCCCTGGCAGTGCTTTTAAAATGCCTGCTATACTGCCGGTGGTGGCAATGGGGACATTTTCAATCACCCAGGGTTGGGGGTTGCACGGGTTGGCAGGTGGGGCCGGGGGAGAGACCTGGCCCCAAACTTTGCTGGAGCCAGGCCCCTGGTCCAGGAATATTCCTGGTGCCCCCCACCACAGGCCCATATAACTCACCACCTATGGCCTCACCCAATAGGCCCCTGGAAGAGGACGGGGAGTCTGCTCCCCGACTTGTGGTGGCACTGGGCAAACCCCACCCCTTTTCTGGGATTCCAACAAGGATCTGCTCTGGCAATCGCTGGGTGTGTCCTGCCCACTCAACAACTCACCGGCTCCCCTCTCAGACACTCATGGGCCAGCCAGGGAGACAGGGACAGGAGCTAGGTCTCCAGAGACAAAATCCTGCAGTAATTCACCCACCTGGGGAGTCTTTTCATGCCATGTAGCAGGGGATCCATGGAACACACGACCATTAGCAAGGCTCCAAGCCAGGACCTTGAAAGCCGTCCTCTCCCACTAGATGAATGAGGAAGTCTAGAAGCTAAAAATAAGGAGCAGGATCTTGGCCGGCTTCAGGCTCCAGCTTTCCATAATAACCAAACCACCAGTGCACATGGGTCCACAAGCTGGCGATTTCTCCTGTGGCTGCTGGATGGCCCAGTCTGGGGCGCCCCACAACAGAGAGGATGGCCTGCCCTGCTCAAAGGCCATCAGGACTCAGTGGCCAGGAGGGGCTCCTGGGGACAGGAGCTCTCTGTTGCTGCAGCAGCAGGAGACCCACAGCCTGTTAAACTCCCAAAGCTGTCAGGGAAGCTGAAGGTGTCGAAAGGGGAGAGCTTTAGCCGCCAGCTCAGCCAATCACACGGAGACTCTGAGGGGTGGGAAACTGATATTTTCCCCCAGACGGCCCAGGGATGGCTCAGGTCACCTGTGGGGATCACTCTCCGAGCAGCCTTCCTGCCCCATCGCTCTGTGAGGGCATCCCACAACGCAGCGAGGGCTAGAGAGCAGTGGAGGGAGGGAAGCAGAGAAAAGGGAAACCAAAACTGACGAACCCCAATGTCCCCAGGAATTCTGAGGGACAATGGCTTAAGGTGCATGCGGGGGAAATTCTCCCACCTTAACCTAGTGTTTTCCATGCCTTGAATTTGGCCAGCACCAGGTGGGTCAGGCTGCCCAGGTACCAAACCTCTCTGGGGCTCTTACCTGCTCCACAGGGATGTCTGTCTTCTCGCTCAATTAGCCGTGGGAAAGGGGAAAACACCAAGGAGGCTCCTCCTCGCGCTCACAGGCCTGACCCAGAATCCTCTCTCAGTCCTCAAGGAGAGACCTACAGAAGGAGACTCTCCGCAGCAAAGCCCCGGGGGTCTCTGAGATGGCCCCAGCCCTGCAGCCTGTCCTACCTGGCTGTTGTCATGGACGCTCTGTGAGGTCACCGCCTCCCAACCTCCTTTCACCAATCAGCTGAGGTGCTGCACAAGGCCCTTGTGATGTCACCGCCTCACCCACCCCTGCCCTGCAGGGCTAATGTCCTGCCCCTGGCCAGCCCCTTTGCATGTTTGAGCTGCTCTCCCTGTGACACCCCCATGCACTCAGGGTTAGTGCTGGGGATCAAGCAGGCGACACATGAAAACATCAGAGGCTCTCAATGTGCCACACTTAGTTTTGCAGAGATTTGTAGACGTTAAGGCGAGAAGAGACCTTTGGATCATCCAATCATAGAATCATAGGACTGGAAGGACCCCAAGAGGTCATCGAGTCCAGTCGCCTGCACTCAAGGCAAGACTAAGTATTATATAGATCATCTCTGACAGGTGTTTGCCTAACCTGCTCTTAAAAATCTCCAATGATGGAGATTCCACAACCTCCCTAGGCAATTTATTCCAGTGCTGAACCATCCTGACTGTTAGGAAGTTTTTCCTAATGTCCATCCTAAATCTCCCTTGCTGCAATTTAAGACCATTGCTCCTTGTCCTAGCCTCAGAGGATAAGAAGAATAATTTTTCTTCCTCCTCCTTGTAACAACCTTTTAGGTACTTGAAAACTGTTATATCCCCTCTCAGTCTTCTCTTCTCTAGACTAAACAAATCCAATTCTTTCAATCTTTCCTCATAGGTCACGTTTTTTAGACTTTTTGTTGCTCTTCTCTGGACTTTCTCCAATTTGTTCTCATCTTTCCAGAAATGTGATGCCCAGAACTGGACACAATAATCCAGCTGAGGCCTAATCAGCGTGGAGTAGAGTGGAAGAATGACTTCTCGTGTCTTGATTTCAACACTCCTACTAATACATCCCAGAATGATGTTGGCTTCTTTTCAACAGCATTACACTGTTGACTGTTATTTAGCTTGTGGTACACTATGACCCTTGGATCCTTTCCGCAGTGCTCCTTCCTAGGCAGTCATTTCCCGTTCTGTATGTGTGCAACTGATTGTTCCTTCCTACGTGGAGCACTTTGCATTTGTCCTTATTGAATTTTATCCTATTTACCTCAGACCATTTCTCCAGTTTGTCCAGATTATTTTGAATGTTCATCCTATCCTCCTAAGCACTTGCAACTCCTCCCAGCTTTGTATCGTCTGAAACTTTGTAAGGGTACTCTCTATGCCACGATCTAAATCAGGGATGAAGATATTGAACAGAACCGGACCCAGAGCTGAGCATGGTGGGACCCCACTCGTTATGCCCTTCCAGCCCGACTGTGAACCCCTGATAACTACTCTCTGGGAACAGTTTTCCAACCAGTTATGCACCCACCTTAGAGTAGCTCTATCTAGGTTGTATTTCCCTAGTTTGTTAATGAGAAAGTCATGTGAGACTGTATTGAAAGCCTTACTAAAGTCCAGATATAGCATATCTGCCGCTTCTCCCCATCCACAAGGTATGTTACCCAGTCAAAGAAAGTTATCGGGGGCTGGTTTGACATGATTTGTTCTTGATAAATCCATGCTGGCTATTGCTTATCACCTTATTATCTTCTAGATGTTTTCAGATGGATTCCTTAATTGTTTGCTCCATTATCTTCCCTGGTGCAGAAGTTAAGCTGACTGGTCTGTAACTGCCTGGCTTGTCCTTATTTCCCTTTTTATAGATGGGAACGACATTTGCCCTTTTCCAGTCTGCTGGAATCTCTCCAATCTTCCATGACTTTTCAGCTATAATAACCAAAGTAAAACTAGCCCATTGGGTCTGTGAGCAGGCGAATCGCCTCCCTCGCCCAGCAGCTCCCCCAGGGCAATGACCCAATGCCTCCCCCTCGCCACAGGGACAGAGGCTGAAAGTCCATTGTACAAGAGTTGGCCGGGGCTCGACCCTCTCCAAGGCGGTGGGGAGCCACACCGGCTCACTACACACAGTTGGTCGCAGGGAATTAGTCTGTCCGTGGGGTCTCCCTTGGTAGCCCTTGCTGTCACTGGCACAAATGAGGTTAGCCCGGCCCTGGCTCAGGGCAGGGCAACACCGCTAAGGGAGGAGCTCAGGCCCTCAGGCAGGGCTGAGCAGTAACCATAGTATTAAGCCCAGGCCCTAGGTCAGGGTGGGACAGCAAACACTGAGTCAGGGGCTCAGGCCCTCAGGCAGGGCTGAGCAGTAACCATAGGCTCCAGCCTCCTCAGGCCAGGGAGAGGGGGAGTCTGCCATCCAGGAATTGGGTGGCAGGGGGACGCAGGCCCTCCCACTCCACTGCGTCCCAGCCCGGGGCCCTAGCAGCGGCCAAAGATCCCTGCACACAGAGAGAGACTGTTGAGCTCCTGGCTCCCAGCCTCCTCTCTAGGGCCAGCTGAGGCCTGATTGGGGTGTGGCCCAGCTACGGCTGCTTCCCCAATCAGCCAAGTAGCTGCTTTCCCTGCCCCAGGCCTCTCCCAGGGCTGTTTGAAGCCCTTCAGGGCAGGAGTGGGGTAAGCAACCCCTACAGTCCCCCTCCCCAACAGGGTGCACAGCTGCTTGGAGGGGTTATTCTGGCAGACTCTGGTGATGGGAGTTGTGGGTTCTGGCAAGCCGGGTCAATGGATATTTTGGATTAAGGGATACAGAAGAATCAGGGCCCATTCCAGTTAGGGGGTCAACCTGGGATGAGATTAAGAAGGAAATGGGGGCAGTGTTAGGGGACCCAGAGGGATGGGGGGTGGGTGAGGAGCCCACCCTCCCTGGTACATGGGGAGCGGAAGAAGGTTCTATGGGGACAGGATGCCTTCCAGGGAAGGGAGGCACTTCAGTTTGGTGCTGCTCCAGCAGCTTGAGGGCTGCTGAAGGCTTGCGGATTGGAGTCGGGGGCGGTTAAGGACAAAGTGGTACAACAGGGTTTGGAGTCAGAAGCAGTTAAGAGGCCTCCTTAAGAGACAGGTGCTGGGGCTTGGTCCTCGGGGAGTGGAGAAAAAAAAGTTCAAAGATAAAACTGCTGAGTTTGAAGGAGCCGCACCGGGACAGCAGGTGGGGGACGGCCCTGGGTGTCGCAGACTCTGGTGAGGGGAGGATGCAGGGGGCTCCTGCACATTGGCAGGCCCTGTCTGGAGCTGTCTCCCAACCCCAGGGCTGCACATATTCAAGAAGCCCATCTCCTGTCTTGGGGTCAACCTGATGCCCTCACCCCCAGGACTGAGTCCTTCTCCAGCCCCCTTTCCTGAAGGGCTGTGACGTGGGCCTGGGGATTAAGAAAATCCTCCCTCTGTCCAGGTGTCCCTGACCCCAGCAGCAATCTTTCCGCTGCTTCCTTTGTGCTGCCAGGCAAGGGGAAGACACCCCCCGCCCCCAGCCAGCCGGTTCATTTCCATCTTCACACACACGCATGTTCAGCCTGAAGGCTCCTTGGATTCAAATCCTTGCCTGCTACAGAGGCAGGGGTTGAATTTTACCTTAAAGAGATACCGTCCTTTTCCACAAGTATGTCAAAATGGATGTCCTGGTGAATCCCAACTCCCGCTCCCCCTGGGGCTCAGCTGTGCCTGAGCCCAGCAGGGTAAAACAGGACCTATGCCCGGGGGCCTGGAGGGAGAGCCCGTCTCCCACCGCCCCGTGTCCCCGAGGGGTGGGCTGTGTGACTGCTTTCCTCCGAAAGGGCAGCTGCACAGTTCACTCTCTGAGGCGGAGTCCCAGGCTGGTGGCCTGGGGGAGCGTTGGGGGCAGGGGCAGCTCTAGGCACCAGCAAAGCAAGCACCTGCTTGGGGCAGCCCATTTGCAGGGGCGGCAGGGATCCAGCCTGGGAGCTGAGAACCAACAGGGGCCCCTGGGAGCTGTAGTTCCTTGGTTAGCTCCCTGCCTAGAGAGCCAGCCCTGGAGCAGGGAAAGAACTACATTTCCCAGCATTCCCTTGGCCACTACCAACTGGAAAGGAAGGCGGGGAGACCTCATGCTGCAGCTGTGAGTGGAGAGCTGCACTGTGAAGGGGAGGGAACCATATTTTAACATTCAAAAGGCAGGACACTCCCTGGGGGTGGAGGGAAGCCCCACCCTGCCACCATCCACTCCCTCCGACTGCCCCCCACAGAAACCCCCCCAAGCTCCCTGTCCCCTGCCTGCCCCCTCCTGGGACCCCTGCCCCCAACTGCCCCCCAGGACCCCAGCCCCTATCCAAGCGCCCCTGCTCCCTGTCCCCAACTGCCCCCTCCTGAGACCCCCCCAACTTTCCCCCAGGACCCCACCCCCTACCTGTCCCCTGACAAACCCCTGGGACTCCCATGCCTATCCAACCGCTCCCTGTCCCCTGACTGCCCCCCCCAACCTCTGACCCATCTAACCTCCCCTTCTCCCTGCCCCTGACTGCCCCCCCGAACCACCTGCCCCTTCTCCAACCCCCTGCATTCCTTGATGCCCCCCCACCCCAGGGACCCCTGCACCATCCACCCCCCTTCCCTGTATCCTGACTGCCCCCTGCTGCCCCATCCAACCTCTTCTCTCATTCCTGATGGCCCCCCGGGACCCCTGTCCCATCCAACCACCCCTTCTCTCTGTCCCCTGACTGTCCCTGCAATCCCTACCCCTGACTGCCCCCCACCACCCCATCCAATCCCTGCTCCTTTCTGACTGCCCCACCGGAACCCTTGCCCCTATTCAATCCCCCTGTTCCCTGCCCTCTGACCCCCCCAACCCCTATCCACGGCCCCTACCCCCGAACTCCGCTACCCTCTCTCCAACACCCCCTCCCTGCCCCCTTACCGCGCTGCCGGGACATGGCTGGTGGCGCTACAGTCCGGCCGCGGCCGGAGTCGGGAGCCCGGGGACATGGGGCCGGGACAGGAGTTGCGCGGCTGGAGCCCGGAGATGTGGGGCCGGAGGATGTGGCGGGAGCCAGGCGGCCGGACGGAGCCAGGTAGGGCCGCGGCCAGAGCCAGAGGGCCGTGGCCAGAGCCACGCAGCCGGATCCGGAGCCGGGCATCCAGGGCTGCCGCCGCACCCGGACCTGCGCTGCTGGAGCCTGGCCGCGTGGCACCACAGCAGGAGCCGGGCCGGAGTTGGGGGGCCGTGTCCGGAGCCGGGCATCTGGATAGGTGGGGTTGTGGCTGCCACTGTGCCCGGACCCACACTACTGGAGCCAGGCTGTGTCGCACCACAGCAAGAGCTGGGCGGCCAGGGATGTGGGGCCGGGCAGGGCTACGGGCGGAGCCGGGCAGCCGGGGCCGGGCAGAACCACGGCCAGGGCGCACGGCCCTCCTCATTCCCTCTATCCCTACCTCAGCTTCGTCTTCCTGGGCCTGAGCGGGAAGCCTGCTTGCTTCTCAGCCCTCCCAGGCTTCCCGCGCGAACAGCTGATTCACGGGAAGCAGGGGGGGAGGAGAAGCAGGGCAGAGCATTCATGGGAGGAGGTGGAGGCAGAGCTGAGGTGAGCTGGGGCTGCAGCAGGGAGCGCTTGTTAAATTTAAATGCCCTTTTAGAACCGGTTGTCCCACATGGGACAACCGGTTCTAAAAGGGCTTCTAAATTTAACAACCGGTTCCCGCGAACCAGTGCGAACCGGCTGCAGCTCACCACTGGACACGCTGCTGCATACATGCTGCCGTGCTCCCCCATGGAGCCACAGCCCCCACCCTCAGCACCTGCCTTCCCGATTTGAGCACCTCAGAATTCAGGAGTGCTCAAGCTCAGTTTGGGCAGCTGTTACGTCAATTCTCCCAAATCAAATATGCTGATGCACCGTGACATGCTGTAGGAAAAGTAGGATAAAATTGAGCAAGAACTGCTTCCCAGTGGTTATTAGGACTGGAATTGCTGTTTTCAACAGCCATTGCCTTTTGTTTGTTTGTTTGTTTAAAAGGAAGACAGTGATATTGCATTGGCAAATTCCCCATAGAAAGAAAGAGTGGAACAAAAGAATAATAAAGGCACCTCAACTTTTCCTCATTTATGGAGGACAGGCTTATAATATGCATCCAGGTATCCTCCAATCACACAAGCTGAAAATTGTTCCACTTTACTGCAGCTCTGTAACCATATGGGAACCAATCCTGTCTGTGTTTTGTGCACATCCAAAATTCCTGCTGAATGACCCGCCCTGGGAGCGAGTTACCAGTGACCCAGGGCTGGGGCGGAACGAGGGTGCAGGTGATGGGGGGAGAGCCCAGGGCTGGGGCAGCAGGAGGTGTGTGTGTGGGGGGAGAGCCCATGGCTGGGGTAGCAGGGGGTTGCGGCGAGGAGCCCAGGCTGGGACAGGGGGCAGCCAACATTTTTTTTGCTTGGGGTGGCAAAAAACTTAGAGCCGGTCCTGGTTGGGGGCAGGGAGAGATTGAGTCAGCCCCTCTGGGTGGGGCGTCCATCCCCAAGTGACCAGCATGAGGACGTTCCTGCGCTAACAACATGACTTCCCCAGGGTGCTGCTGGCCACACTCACCTGCTGAGAGGGTTGCTCAGGGCTTTGGTTCTCTCCCACTGGAGCTTTCCTAGACATTTTCCATCTTCTTCAAAAGGCCTTTCCCTGTTTTCCTTTCCTGGAGCCCCCTCTAGGCCACCATCCCTGGTGCTCTCTAGGGCAGGTCTATGCTTTCCTCACCTGCACAACTCCGGCTGTGAACAATTGGAACAGCTTGTTCAGTGAGAGGTGCCTCTTCGACCCCTTTGTCTCTGAGGGCACTGGGCAGGCTGCCTTCTGCTGCGCGGCAGGAGTTCATCTCAGCACCTCCCTTTGCTGCTGGAGACACGCCGCTTCCCTCTACTGCCGGGGTGTCAGAGAGACTGTCTCTGTCTCCCTTAGTAGCTTCTGGGATTTCCCCCCTTCTCCCTGGGATCTCAACACAAAGATGCATTTTGGCTGCGGGTGATCACTTCCACACCTTGAGCCACATAAAAAAATAATTCCCAATAAGCATGTCAGCGGGGAAGTCGTCCACCGCCCCCACTTGTCAATCACTTTGTAAACCATCATCTTCTGTGTGCACCACGGCTAAAGGGACAAAACTCCTAGATCGTCTTCTTAACCCAAGCTCTGCCCTTGCGCCAGGCGACGGGTCAGGTTTTTGAAACACACTCGACTTAACCAGAGAATTTGTGTCCCTGTATCTTTCCATCCTGTTCCTACTCTGTCATGAATTTACCAGCCGTAATAGGCGTCAGCTCTATCTCTGCAGAGCCAACCCTCTCAAACCCTTTCAAGTAATCCTCAGGTGCCTCTGGGGTTTCTGTGCTGAGGACAGTGAATGAATGTGAACTGGCTGAGGCTTGTTTTTTCTCAGCTCAGGGCCCTGATTTCTCTGGTGCGCTGGGTAGTTCCACTGATCACACTTCCTCAGGCTCCTCCCTGACTGGAGATTTGTAATGGGAATTACTAGGAGAGGAATGATCCTGGGGAAGTCAGTGCCTAGCCTCCCAACCCTGCTCCTTTGGCTTTGTTTAATGAACAGATGAAAGATAAGAGCATTGTACTCAATACGTTCAGTGTTCATACAATCTCGGTGCACACTGGATTTGAAAAGTTGTCCTTCTTCATCCACGAGTGTCCATTTGAAATCAGAGGATTCATAATGCCCCATGGGCTACTTCCCTGTGATACACAGGGTCACACACATCGTGGTGAATAGGAAAGATGACTAAGTAATCACAGTGGGTTTCACCCCCGTGGGATCACCTGTAAGGATTTTTCCTTCCTTTAAAGAGGGCAGGACCCAAACCCCATTCAGAAGACGTGGGGAATCTTACAGTAAATTCTTCCCACATGGTCCCCTTTGTAAAGCCCATCGATCGGAGCTTCCCTTAGCACAAGAAAATAAGGCCACGCAGTGGTAACCACACAAACAAGACTTTATTTCCTATGGGGAAAAGGGCTAGGATAGGACAGAGAAGGGGCAGATTAACAAAAACTTTAACTCTGGAAATGCTCCACTCTCCCAAACAGTTAGATGTTCTCTCTCTTCTCTTGCAAGGACAGTGGTGGATGGCTGCTGCTCTCTTGACATTGGACGTTAGGGATGGACTTCGATGCTGGACACAGGAACGGGTGAGTAGACCTAACTAAAACCCCTCCCTATCCCTCTTTGCGTCGTCTCTGCCTGGATGTTAGACCCTATCTACGCGGATTCAATCCATGCGTGGGTGTGTGCTTCCCATCCCAAAATAATAGATGGCAAAAGGTCACCACATTCTTTTCCCAAGTCCAAGATGGCCACCTTATAGATAACGCAAAAGGTACATGCCTTTCTTCTCTTCTTTTACTAAAATTTGGCAGGGGCAACTAGCATTTTACAACCTGGAGACTGGATTTGACCAATCGGGGAATGAACGGGGACAGGGTGACCCATCTCGAAGGGGGTTGTGTATCCCCTCTGAGAACTCCTCCGTCTGTCCTCTACCAACTGAAGTGGGCGTCATCCCTGTAGGACCACCCCGAGAGGGGATTTGACCAAACATGGAAGTAAGGTAGCGGAGTGACCTGCCCGCAACAGGATCCCGTGGTCCATCTAAAAAGCCCTCACACCACCCTCTACCAATTGGCGACGGTTTCACTCCCACCTTGGGCCATCACAGAAGGAAACATGTACCAATCAGAACAGATATAGCTCGAAGGTCGAGGCCATGATTTCCGCAAAACACATCCTTGGAACGAGTCGGCTTCTTCCGCGCAGTGTTGGGTTGCAACTTCCAGGACGATGCTGCCAGTCACGCAAACATGGAGCTCCAGAGATCGGCGGCTTCTGGCCTAGGCCTTCGGGCACTACCTATTCTGATCGGTACGTTTCCCTTCTGGGATGGCCTAAGGGGTGAGTGTGAAACCCTGATCGATTAGCAGAGGACGGTGGGGGGATTTCATGGAGGGGTGATGGGCCCCTCTTATGGGCAGGTCACCCCACCATGGCACTTTCACCTATCTGGTGAAATCCCCTCTCTGGTTGCTCCTAAGGGGATGAGGCCCACCCCCACTGAGGTGAGTTCTTGGAGGGGTTACATGACCCACTTCCGGATGGGTCACTCTGCCCCAGAACTTTCCCCCATTTTTCAGATCCATTCCTGAGGCAGATCGATGAGGATAAAACACCCCCAGATTGGGGGAGGAGTGGGAGGAGCTCTTAGAGGGGTCACATGACACTCCTTGCTTCTGCTTACGTTTGCATCTTGACCCCAAAAGTCTTATGTCATGGGGTCACTCTCATGGTGACAGATGAGCAATGCCTTGGGGTGAAGGAGCGAGGTCCCTTGGCTGGAACCAAATAACTGCCCTTAGCCTCAGTGTGGTTTGGCCTAATGGCCACAGTCAAAACAGCTGCCCTCCCCCTCAGGGCTGTGTGGCCCAGAGACTAGAGTCCGTGCGGCCGCCCTCTCCGTCGGGGCTATGGGGCCCAATGACCAGAGTCCATGCGGCCGCCCTCTCCGTCGGGGCTGTGGGGCCCAGAGACCAGAGTCCGTACGGCCGCCCTCTCCGGCGGGGCCGTGTGACCCAACGACCAGAGTCCGTGCGGCCGCCCTCTCCAGCGGGGCCGTGTGACCCAACGACCAGAGTCCGTGCGGCCGCCCTCTCCATCGGGACTGTGTGGCCCAACGACCAGAGACCGTGCGGCCGCCCTCTCCGTCGGGGCTGTGTGGCCCAGAGACCAGAGTCCGTGCGGCCGCCCTCTCCGTCGGGGCTGTGTGGCCCAACGACCAGAGTCCGTGCGGCCGCCCTCTCCGTCGGGGCTATGGGGCCCAACGACCAGAGTCCGTGCGGCCGCCCTCTCCGTCGGGGCTATGGGGCCCAACGACCAGAGACCGTGCGGCCGCCCTCTCTGGCGGGGCTGTGTGGCCCAGAGACCAGAGTCCGTGCGGCCGCCCTCTCTGTCGGGGCTGTGGGGCCAAACGACCAGAGTCCGTGCGGCCGCCCTCTCTGGCGGGGCTGTGTGGCCCAGAGACCAGAGTCCGTGCGGCCGCCCTCTCCGTCGGGGCTGTGGGGCCAAACGACCAGAGTCCGTGCGGCCGCCCTCTCCGTCGGGGCTGTGTGACCCACTGACCAGAGTCCGTGCGGCCGCCCTCTCCGTCGGGGCTGTGGGTCCCACTGACCAGAGTCCGTGCGGCCGCCCTCTCCGGCGGGGCTGTGGGGCCCAACGACCAGAGTCCGTGCGGCCGCCCTCTCCGGCGGGGCTGTGTGGCCCAAAGACCAGAGTCCGTGCGGCCGCCCTCTCCGGCGGGGCTGTGGGGCCCAGAGACCAGAGTCCGTGCGGCCGCCCTCTCCGGCGGGGCTGTGTGGCCCAATGACCAGAGTCCGTGCGGCCGCCCTCTCCGGCGGGGCTGTGGGGCCCAGAGACCAGAGTCCGTGCGGCCGCCCTCTCCGGCGGGGCTGTGGGGCCCAGAGACCAGAGTCCGTGCGGCCGCCCTCTCCGGCGGGGCTGTGGGGCCCAGAGACCAGAGTCCGTGCGGCCGCCCTCTCCGGCGGGGCTGTGGGGCCCAACGACCAGAGTCCGTGCGGCCGCCCTCTCCGGCGGGGCTGTGTGGCCCGACGACCAGAGTCCGTGCGGCCGCCCTCCCCGTCGGGGCTGTGGGGCCCAGAGACCAGAGTCCGTGCTGCTATCCTGTCTCTCATGCCTGTGTGGCCCGATGGCTCCAGACAATATGGCTGCTCTCTCCCTCAGTGCTGTGTGGCCCAACGACCAGAGTCTATATCACTGCCCTTCAGCGCAGGGCTGTTTGGCTAAGAGTTCAGAGACAAGATGGCCGCCCCTCCTCTTGGGGTTGTGCAGTCTAGTGGCACATTGGGGAGGTGGGCTGCCACCCAAGGATGGATGGTGGCCAGGGTAGGGGGATTCAGGCCCTCGTTACTCCCCTCCAGGTCCTACCCCAGGGCCTTGTCCATGGCCAGTGTGTTTGGCACTGAGTCAGTGGGGATCCAGCCAGAACATCTGACGTCACTCAGCATGACGGTGGCTAGTTCTCCCAGGTTACTTCCTACGAGATGTCTCTAGGCCATGGGCTGGGGGTCTCTGGGCTCCCGGGGTGGGAATCTCCCAGAGACTCCGAGCTCCCTTGCACGTCTGCAGGCACCCGGGGATGGGGTTGGGTCTCGGCACCTCGGGGCTCTGCAGTCAGGGGCTTCAGCTGCTTCTGGAATGGAGCCTACAATGTGCATCCTCCATTTTCGGCATCTGCCTAGACCGAGCTGAGCTGCTCCCTTTCACACTGGTGCTCCAGTTGTAGCATGTGCGGCAGGGCTGGGGAGGGGCTTGGCTTCCTCCACCTAGACTGTGAGGTTATGTGTGACTGGTGCACCCCGGCACATCCTGCTCTGCCTCTTCTCTCTCCTCCTTCCCATGCAACAGCTGCTTTGCCGTCTCCCAAGAGGTGTGATCAGTGGTGGGCTCAGTTGGCTCCTGTTAGCCTCTAGATGTCTGTAAGAGGGAGAAAGGGCAGGAACACAAATCAGAAGAACAAAACCTTCAAGCAGGGTAGTTTTCCACAGCACAAAACCACCGCACTTTGCTAATGCTCCTTTGTAACTTCCCTGAGAGCTGGCATTGCGTAAAGAGAGCACCCAACCCCCCACAACCTCCGCTACCCTGTGGGCTGGCAATGGATAGAGGGAGTCTGGGAGACTTTCTCCTCTCTCCGCCTGGCTCTGATGACTGAGGGAATCACATGGGAGAAGCTCTGTGAATGTAGGGCTCTGTGCAGTGGGGAGAGATGTCAGACATGGAGCCCAAAGGTGGGGTTGTCCTGACTCTGCAGTAACTTCATTACAGTGAGAGAGATTTCAGAGCTCAGCTACAGGGTTCTGCCCTGTAACCGTGTGTGGGGCTGGGGCAGAAGTGGGGCAGTGATGCACTCATGAAAGGAGTAGGGCTAAGGGGGGCCCCGTGGTACAACCACTAAAGCCCCTGTGTGCTGCGTTCCAGCTGGGCCGGCTCTGCCTGGCTGGGGTGGGGCGAGGCGGCTCCGCGCGCTGCCGTTCCTCTCCCCCCCGCAGCCGCAACGCTGCAATGAGCACCACCCCGGGAACCTCTATCCTGGGAGGTAGCTCAGTGGTTTGAGCATTGGCCTGATAAACCCAGGGTTGAGAGTTCAACCCCTGAGGGGGCCATTTGGGGATTTAGTTGGGGATCGGTCCTGTGTTGAGGAGGGGGTTGGACTAGATGACCTCCTGAGGTCCCTTCCAACCCTGCTAGTGATAGTCTATGAGCTGCTCTTGCCTGTAGGCTCCGCCCCCTACAGCTCCTGTTGGCTGCGAATCGTTAATCCCACCCTGGCCCTGCCCCTAGCTCCTCCTCACTCCGGCTCCAACCCTCGGCTCGACCTCCACTAGGCCCCACCACCCCTGCTCCAGCCACTGGGCCCAACCGTCCATGCTTTGGTGTCCGACACCAGCGATATGTAGGAGTCGTTCACCTCACTGCTTTCCATGCGCATGGCCCTGAGTTTGTCAGCTCTGGGTTTCATCTGCCATTGTGCTGCCCAGTCACATGGCTTTATTAGATCCCTTTCAACTTCTTCAAAGTCTTCTCTACGCCTCACTGACCTACACAATTGTCTGTCATCTGCCAGTATCCACCTCGTTGTTCAGTCCTTGTTCCAAAGACGCTGTTGTACGTACCATAGCAGGACAAAGAGGTCTTCTGTGTCGGTCCCGTTCCCTAGTCGAATGCGGAACCCGACACGAGATTTCTAAGCTTCTGCAGCCATTTGTAATATCTATTGAGGATGTGCCCTGTGGTGCTGTCAGATGTCAAAGGCACTTCCTGAAAAGCTGAAACAAAGAGGAAACGGGTTGAAAGCCCCATGGTGCTGATGTGACTGGTGCCTAGGAAACCTCCCCTTCAGATGGCCATTGCCACATGCTATTAGCTACCCAAGAGTCTGCGGGCAAGAAACAGCAACTCAGCTACTCCCAAAATAGCCCTGGACAGAGAGGAGACCCCATTCCGTGCGTAACTTCCCCCTCCCCCAGCATACGCACGTCCACACGCTAAAACACAGGCAGGTGGGGGCAACTCTGCTTGGGATGGAACAGAAAAGTGACAGCAGCAGAGGTGTTAAATGATCCAACATTTACGCACAGATCTGCAGAGAGATTTAGACTCCTAATGTCTACTGAAATCCTGTGTGGCCCTGTGCCTTCATTCCTTAAGAGGTCACAGGGAAAGATGTTTCCAATGTGGACTCAGGGGATTTCCTGTGAGTTGATAACCAAGTTCTGAGTGGTTCCCTGGCCTGAAATCTCTCCATTCCAGGGAGGGCAAGTGACAGAGGGTAATTGTCATCCTCATCATCGCCCTTAATAATAACAACAGCCCTTTTCAATTCTGTCAGCCCTTCCTTTAGAGACGTTCTGACCTCTATGAAGACAGTCTCCCCAAACAGCTCTAAGGCTACGTCTATTCTAGGAGCTAGGGATGGAATTCCCCTGCTCCCGTACACATATTGTGGCACCTCGATGAAAGCTCACGTGACCATCCTTCTTCCTTAAACACTGTCCTTAGACAGAGAGGGACACATTCCAACCTGTGTTCAGGCCCTGTGCTGCACCCCTGTACTTCCCACAGAGGCACAAACACACAGAGGTATTTCCTTACCTTCATACAGGCGGGAGATGCCATCTTCAGTCACTGTTTCAGACAACAAGTCACAGTAATGGTGGATAGTATTTCCTAGACAGACAATGAATCTTATTACTTTTCAAATCCTTTGCTGAAAACTGCGAAAGATGCAGCCATTCTCCCAAGACAGCCCTTGGGAAATTAAATACATTCCTTACACCTGTTCACAAAGCACATTAGATAAAGCATCAGGAGCCTAGAAGTCACTGAGAGACTGATTTCCAAAGGAGATTGAATTCACATCATGCTGGTTTCCCCTAGGCGCAGCCAAAGAGTTGTTGTGGGCAGGGGAAGTTGGTGCGGTCAATAGAGCTAAGTTGCTCCCTTCATCTTGGAAGACATGTTAATTTTTTCTCTCTCTCTCTATCACACACACACATACACCCACACACACAGAGGGCCGGCTTTAGGCAGTGCGGGGCCCAATTCAAACAGTTTCGACGGGGCCCCGGCAAGGATGACCAAAAACCAACAACCACAACAACCACATATATAAAAAACCACGTGGGGCTTGTACTCACTGGGTGGCGCGCTGGGTCTTTGGCCGCACGGCGGCGGTGGGTCCTTCACTCGCTCCAGGTCTTCGGCGGCACTGAAGGACCCACTGCCGAAGTGCCGCCGAAGACCCAGAGCGCCGCTAGGTGAGTAAAAATTAAAAAGACGCCTCTAGCCAGGGAAGGGATCCTCACTGGGTGCAGGGCCCTCTTAGGCGCACCCCTCCCCCCCCCCCACACACTTACTTTCAGGATTCTGGTGCTGTCGGAGGGAACAGAGCAGCAGTCTAGAAAAGGGCTTTGAAGGAAGCAGTTCAAGAAAGCTCAAGTGAAGTTGCTCTGCTTACCAATGAACAGGGCTGCAGAATGTCTGATTGTTGTCTGTGAGCTTTCCAGGTACTCTAAGGCCTGGAACAGGAATTTGGGGATGTGGCTCTTGTTGTTCTGCATCTAGGAAGAAAGGAGGAAGAAACGCACAATATACAAATGACATGTTCTCCCCACAGCGACTAGTCCAGGGAAGCCAAAGCATAGAGCCAGGGCATGGCAACAGCCAGTATGAGCCCATGCGCCACAGCAGCACCTCTCTGGAGTTACTATTGTGTTCTCCAGAACCTCAGCTTTCATTTTCAAAGACAAACGTTTGCAGGTCTGACAGTTGAGGAGAAAATGTTCAAAAATGTGAAGAGATTGTAACTCCTGCAGAAATGAACCAGCAGAGAGCCTGGAATAGAGTCCTGCCACCCGACGGAAGCAGATGGATACTCAGGGTGTGGGGTTAAAAAGGTCTCCCTCAAGTCCACTCTCAAGGCACAAGGAATTGACCTACCAAGCACTTCCAGGTACACTTCATGAGCTGTGTGGAGCCATCCCAGGCCATGCTGCGGAACAGCATCTTCAAATGAGCCCACCTGAGAAACACTGCGCAGCGGAAGAGCGTCAGTTTGCATCGCTGCAAGAGAAGGTGAGACCAAGAGGATTCTCACTGAGAGAGGGACAGTCTGGGGGACATGGAGCCTTCCCCGTCCCTTGTTCTCCTGCTTTTCCTGCTAGTGGAGGAGATTCCTGTCATTTGTTGTACACAGGAGTGTGCTCAGGAGAGGGAATTGGCTGGAGCGAGCCAGAGCCGTCCTGTCTTTGGATGGTTTGGAGTGGTTGACCAGGGCCCTGCGCTTTGGGGGGCCCCGCACTTCAGGGGGACGCAGGACGTGGGCCATGCAGGGGCCAGGAGCAGGACTCCCGGTCCCACTATGCTATGCCCCACCTTGCCAGCTCCCAGCGTCGTTCGGGAATTGGGGGGGGGGGGGTTTGTGGTGTGGGGTGGAATAGGGATGGGGCAGGGGGCGGAGCAGGGGTGAGAAGAGGTGGGGTGGCACTTGGGGGAAGGGATGGAGTGGGGCTGGGGCTTAGGACAGAGTAGGGAGTGTTGTCCCAGGCCCTGCGCCCCTCTATGGACGGCCCTGGAAAGATTCATAAGAGATCTCCACAGCTCAGTCCTTAGGCGCAAAGAGACTGCATGAGAGCGTGAGTCAGCTTTGGGATCCCAAAGAGTCGGACCAAAGGGGCCCCAGATCAGGCTTCCCTCCACATCCCAGCTGGCCCAACGAAAGAGGGCAACGTCCGGTGAATGCTGGGAAGCTGGGACCTGGAGAAGTTCTCTCAGGAGCTCCAGGGAAGAAGTCAGGGCAGCTGCACCCACTTTCCAGAAGGCTGTGGGCAGATATCAGCTCCCTGAAGCGAAGGGCACTTACAGATCTGTGCTCCCTTTTCTCTTGCTGCCTCTTGTTGTGAGCCTTTGGATGCAGCAGCCCAAAGGCCTGAGGCCTGTCTTTGCAGGAGAGGGTCAGGGCTCTTTCCCAGAAGAAGGCTTTTCTTCCCAATTGTGCTGTGTGCTGTGAGAATGGATGAGGCACTGGGCTCCAGCATGGAGTGAAGCAGGGAGGAGAAGACTCTGCTTGGGCAAGGGGCTCTGGCCATTAATGGAGTGGGGGCCCCAGGGGATTCTGGCTCTTTGCTCTTCAGGAAATAATGACCATGGCACTTACCAGTGTCACACTCTCATCCCGGTCTTCAAGATGCAGCAGCAGCGGGAGCAAGCAGTGGATCATTTCCTGCTGCACGATGGGTTTGTCCGGGTCCTTCACGCTGCTCACCACGTTGCCAAGCAGTAAAATGGCAGCGGAGCGCACACTGCCCCTCTCCTGGCAATGACACACAGGGAGTGGGGAAGCCCGGTTAAAGCCAGGCAGGATCAGAGCATAACGCGACAGAGTCATAATCCGCACGCTGCTCTGGATCCCCTGTGATAACTGACTTGGGTCACAGGAGCTGTGAGGCCACCAGGCCAGCGCCATAGACATCTTGTGCAGAACAGGGCCTGAGACGCTGTGCAGGGCTGTGCAGCCCCATGGTGTCCTAGACGCAATGTTTGTCTGGAGAGCACAGAATCCTAGACCCCTAGAAGATGAGGGGAGAGGGAGGGAAGGCTGCTGGAGACCGGTCTGGGGAAGGGGAGGAGCAGCTGCTGGAGCCTTTCAGGGAGGTGCTGCTACAAAACACAGCAGTTCTTTTGCTCCTCGGTGCCCCTGAGAGCCGGGCCATTCCCGACCCACCTCTTTCCTGCTGGGAATCTCCACCTCTTTGGGGGCCGGTGTTCTCCAGACAGCTGGTCGCCTGCCCAGAGCCAGGCCCCTCTCCCCCAGGCCAGGCAGGAGCAGGGGCTGGGAGCATGGCGCTGAGGCTGAGGTGTGCGGAGAAGAGCTCTGACAGGGAGGTGGCTGAGCAGGAGATTCCCCACCCATGGCAGGGGCACCCCTTGGAGGCTCCATGGCAGGGCTGAGGGGTGGGAGACAAGGGGATGGGGAGAGAGAGACAAGGGCACCAGAGACAGGCGGAGGGGGGGGAATGGGGTTCTCCTGTGTTTCCCAGCCTTACGTCATCAATGAAGGGGCGAAGGCTGACTGCAATGTCCTGGGAGATGGATCCAAGCCCCTCCCCATTCAGGAGGTAGATGATGTGTCCAGCTTGATGCATGGCCCCCATGACACGCACTCCGTCCTTGTCACAGAACATGTCCATGATCGCTGGCAGCTGGGCCCGTAACGATTGCACCTGCAGGAATGAAGAAGGCAGCTCATTACTATCCTGGATGACAGCCTGGGGCATATGCTGGCCCATCCCACTCCAACCTATGAGACACCACGGCTGGCACAGCCGCCCAACGGGGCACAAAGTCATTCTCCTGTCACTCTCTGCCAGCTGCTCACTGTAACCTTTGTCTTTGCTCACCCGCCTCCCCCATTGCATCACATCTGCAATCAGGGGTCAGCTCACGGGAGCAGGGACCACGTCGTGCCTTGATTTGCTCAGTAAAGCACCTCCAACATTCGAGTGCTGTGCGTTAAACAACAAGGCTTGTGTGGGGATCTCGCTCTCATTGCTGAGCTATTTGATAGACATCGGCTTCCTCGGTCCCCCGGGCAATCCACGCCTCTCACCTTTTCTGGCTGGAGCACAATACTGCCAAGGCCTCGCAGACTGAGCCGACGTACAATGGGATTTTTATCTTGGGTCCATTCCATGAGCTGCGCCTGGAGCTCTGATTTTGTCATTATTGAATCAATGGAAGGACTCTGGAGAAACTGGAAAGAGCCAAATCAACATCGGGTTGAGGAGCAGAGGTCTTCCTGTGGGGTCTGTTCCCTGGACACTCATCTTTACCAAAAGGCCACTTACTCCCATACAACGTCTCCGGTGTGTAGGGAGCCATGTGCTGCTCTTTCAGTTGGTTCATTCCCAGAACTTAGACTAATGCACAAGTCACAAATAAACCCCCAGGGAAAGGGGAATCTCCAGGCCCCACTGAGTGCCATGGAGCGACCCCTGGGGCAGAAGAAAAGCAGAACCCCAGGAAAAGGTGAGGAGAGAAGCATGGCCTTGGGGCACCGGAGAAACATCTTCTCTTGTCACATGATCCCACCTAGGCACATCCAGGCAGGAGCGATCTCACCCTGTCTCTCCCTCCCTCCCTGTGCCATGCCCCACCACCATCCATGTGCGGAGAGGAGCTAGCTGGCTGTAGGCTGCTGAGCTGCTGACAATGTGCCCAGAGCTTACTGGCCTTAGCTGCTCTCCTGTCAACTAAAGAATCTCACCTCAGTGCAGAAAGTCATGGCGATATTTCTCTGCTCCTCCTCCTTCTCCCTCTGGACAATGGTGACGGCCTCTCTGAAGACGGCAGGGAGCTGAGGGTTCTCAAACTCTATCATGGCTCTGGAACATGGAGCAGAAAGTCCCTTGTGGATATCAAGGGGGAGAGAGAGTTCCTCTCTAGTTGCTGGGCTGAGATGGCAGCCTGGAACAGAGGAACATTTCACACGGAAATCCCATTCCCAAGAGAGACCCACTGAAGAGGAACCTTTGGGCTCCTACCTTGCAATCAGGCCAACACCTTGCGAATAGTAATATCGTGAAGATATCATGTCCCAACCCTGCTGAAATTGGATGCTGGCAAATTCCTTCCAGTATCCGGGCATGGAAAAAAGAGTCTTCACAGCCTCCACCGATGTGCTAAAGACAAAAAATACCAGTGTCAGGCAATGCGATCAACCCCGAGCATGGCAAAGCTGCACACGCCCTGGCACACACAGCATGGACAGCAGGAGCTAGCCTCCCCGAGGATAGATCCAGTGTGATATCATGGTGCTTCCCTGCCCAATGGGCCCTGTCGACACTGCAGTTTCATTGAGTTTGTAACCAGTTAGTGACACTGTAGCTTCTGAAGATGGTTGGTGTCATCACTCAATGCGGTTGAATACTTGATTCTTTACCGTGACAGGTAACAGGACTCAAGCAGGCATGTGGGGCCAGATCCTTAGTTGGTGTAAGCGAGCCTGGGCTAACTATAGCACCCGAACAAATGATGGCCATGAACAGCCCACATGTGTTTAGAGCAGAACAAATCTGTTCTTCCTTTTCCTTTCAGTCATTACCTTAGGGGGTTGAGGCAGCTGGATCCCTCCTTGGGGCTGGATGTCGTGCTGGCCATGTAGGTCCCTGGCAAGTGCAGATCCATCACATACTGCACTTGCCTGACGCAGAGAATGAGCATCTGGGGATACATTTCCAGGATGGCTTCTCGGTATCCCCATAGGAAAAGGACCTCGTAAATGGTCCTCATTGCCTGGAGGGGGGAAAGAATTTCACTCCACTATCCCAATCTGCCACCTGCCCCCATTGCCACTCGCTATTGTCCTTTTCTTGGGTCTCATTCCCTGCCCAGCCTATTACAAAAGAGGATTGGCTCCTGAGAGGGGAGGAGACATTTGGAGGGTCCTGAAACTTCCCCCATTCCTGGAACGGAAGCAGGATGGAGCCCTACGGAATGGTCAGAAGAGTCTGGATGACGTTATTCCCCATTATTTCGCTTAATGGTGCAGACTCTGTGCTTTGGGTTTCCAGCCATGACTGGACGGGCTGAAACCATCCTGAGGAGATCTGTTCTCATAGCCCCAGTGTTTCTGGCCCAGTCAAAAGTACCGGACATCTCATGATCCTGTGCTGGGAAGATTTCTAGTCATAATTTAGAGAGCCAGAAACCTGGATACTTCCAAGAGACACCCGAACTGCACCTGCTCACTAAAGAGCCACCTAGAGCAGCACACAGAGCCAGGGCACCAGCAGATAAACCGCTTCAGATCGGTAACTTTTCCTGGGCGAAGCTTTATTCACACCTCTTTGGTTTGCTAGGAGTAGGGTGACCAGACAGCAAATGTGAAAAATCGGGACGGGGTGGGGGGGTAATAGGAGCCTATATAAGAAAAAGACCCAAAAATCGGGACTGTCCCTATAAAATCGGGACATCTGGTCACCCTAGCTAGGAGGTGGCCAGGACACACCAAGGCCTGGTCTGCATTACAGAGTTATGTCAACGCAAGGCCCCTCACCCAGCATCACCCTGACGATGGAATTTCCTTCCCATCGGCAGAACTGCCCCTTGGTGCCAAAGTCATAACTCCACCTCCACAAGTGGCAGAGAGTCCAGGTCAATGCAGTTACGTCAATTCCGTGTCAGTGTAGACACAACGTCGCGTACGTCAACTGGCTTTCAGGAGCCTTCCCACAATGCCCCACCCTGACCGTACAATCGAGACGAGCGCTTCTGGTGAGGACGGGCACTGCCGACACAAGCAGCAAAGTGCAGACACACACAAGGGATGGAATTGCTGTGGCGGCTGTATGCCGAGGTAACGCAGGTCGGCTTCATTGTGTAGTGGAGCCGTGGCCTGAAGCTAAGAAGGGGTGAAGCTCCCCCCCCACACACACACAGATGCACCATCCTCCCCGCGGTGGCGGGTTCTCAAAGTGACATCTCAAATCTCACTTACAGCCAGGGACACATTGCCGCTCTTCTCCTCCCGGCATCTCTGCTGGAGCTTGTCCAGCAGCTGCCGCAGCACCTCCCTGGGGAGCTGTGGTTCTTCCCCCAAGGCCTTCCACAGCTCAATGGCACATCTGCAGATTCAGAAAGAGAAGTCAGACCTTCCCTGCTTGGCTACCTCTTGCCCTCCCCAGGGAGAGGCTTGGAAAACAGGCAGGAAAGGCGTCTGTGAGAGGAGAGACCGATTGGTGCAGGGAGGCTGAGGCAGGGCAAGTCCCGTCAGAGAAGGTTGTATTTATTCCTTTCCCCTAATGGGTTCTTGTTCCTGAAGCTAGCACCGCTGTTTCCAGGACAGTGACCATGATCTGACCACAGAGTGACCAGCACAGTGTGACCACCAGACTGTGCAACATTCTGCGCTATTACGCTAGGGTCAGTCCCGAGGAACTTGCCTGACCTCACTGGAGTTACTCTGGCTATTTGGGGGTGTAAATGAGACCCAGCATTTGGCCAAGTGTCTCTTAGCAGCTGAATCCTACTGCAGTGTGGTGGATGGGGTCAGACACTGAATGAGAACATGCCCTGATAGGAGAGGGTTCAGGAGCTTGGAAAGGGAGATTGTACTGCCCAGTGTGACAGAGCTGGAAGGAAACTAGTACTGAAATCCCCCTCCTCTCTTCTCTCCATTCTTGCTGATCTAACCGCTCCTGGTCCCCTCAGGCATCTGCAGAGGAAGACTGCAGACAGATCCAAAAGGCTTCCAGTCATTTGACTTCCAAGTTTGGTGAGGAAGGTCGGACATGGTGGTCAAGCCCTGGGGACACTGAGAACAAGAGCAAATGGCCTGGATTTAAGGTCTTCAGGAAGCTTGACTGAAATTCTGTGCCAACGCTGCCGAGTTTTTATAGCTTCTGAGCACAGACCCTGGAAAGCACTGGGGCTGCTTCAAGGAATTCAAATCTGAAAGGTTTACAAATCAAACATTCAAATCAATATGAAAACCAACACTGTATTCCTCTGGTAACGGAACTGGGTAAGAAATTCAGTTTCTTTCATGCTGCTCTTCAATTCTCTCTCCCATGTGACACAGATTTGTCTATGGTCAGTGCAGAACTGCATTGCAGAGGATGCTGAGGAAAGACGGAGTTTTGACCTCTGGCAAGGGTCCAGTTGGGTTTCACGGCCCCTAGGCACATGCAGTGGTGAGCTCCAGCCGGTTCGCAGCGGTTCGCACGAACCGGTTGTTAAATTTAGAAGCCTTTTTAAAACCGGTTGTTCCAGGACAACCAGGTTCTAAAAAGTTTTTAAATTTAACAAAGCTCAGGCAGCTGTCCACCCGGCCCGCAGCCCCAGCTCACCTCCCCCTCCCCCCTGAATGCTCCTCCCTCCTTCTCCTCCCCCTCCCCTGCTTCCCGCGAATCAGATGTTCGCGGGAAGCCTGAAACGAGGAGCAGGCAGGTAAGCCGGGTGGGGCGGACGGCACGTGTGGCCCAGTCCAGCTCCACTTTGAGCGGCTCCCCCTGGCCCCAGCCAAGCTCCCCAGCCCGGTCTGGTCCCGGCTGAGCGGCTCCGACACGGCCCAGCTTGGGACCCGCAGCACCGGCGCTGGTGCCGGCCCGGGGAGTCGGGCCCCACGGCTCCGGCCCCGCTGCCGGCTGAGCGGCTCCAGCCCGGCCCGGAGAGTCGGGTCCTGCGGCTCCAGCCAAGCGGCTCGGCCCTGGCCCGGGGAGTTGGGCCCCGTGGTTCCGGCCGAGCGGCTCGGCCCTGGCCCTGCCCAGGGAGTCGGGCCCCGCGGTTCCGGCCGAGCGGCTCGGCCCCGGCGCCGGCCCGGGGAGTCGGGTCCCACAGTTCTGGCCGAGCGGCTCTGGCCCCGGTGCCGGCCCGGGGAGTCAGGCCCCGCTGCCGGCCGAGCGGCTCCAGCCAGACCCGGCCTGGAGAGTCGGGCCCCGCGGTTCCAGCCGAGCGGCTCCAGCCCCGGTGCCAGCCCGGGGAGTCGGGCCCCGCGGTTCCGGTTGTGGTCCTGGCGGAGTGGACCAGGTCCGGATCCAGGCAGTGTGGTAAGGGGGCAGGGAGGGGGTGGGTTGTGGGGGGTTGGATAGGGGTCAGGGCGGTCAGAGGGCAGGGAACAGGGTGAATGAATAGGGGCAAAGGTCCCGGGGAGCAGTCAGGAAAGAGCATGGGTTGGATGAGGTGGTGGGTGCACTCAGGGACAGAGAGAAGGGGTGGTTGGATGGGGTAGGGGTCCTGGGGGGCCATCGAGAATGAGAGGTGGGGTTGGGTGGGTGGCAAGGGGCAGTCAGGGGACAGGGAAGGGGGGGATAGGTCAGAGGTCCTGGGGGGGGGTGTCAAGGAACATGAGGGGTTGGATGGGGCATGACCCCCCCCGGGGAGGGGAGGAGGGAACTGGTTGTTAATATTTTGGCAGCTCATCACTGGGCACATGGGGACTGTGTTATAAACACCTCAGCTGGATGGCTCTGCAAAGTGATCGGCAATAACCAGCAGGACTCAGAGTTCACAATGTATTGAGATGAAAAGAGGCACTCACCCATCTCAGAGCTGTTATTGCCGGCTGTCTGCAGACTCAGGCAGGCTGCACTGCATTTACGCTATGGTCACGTGTGGATCATTTATTTATTTTGCAACAATTAGGTCTTGAACTTTCTGTCTTAAGAGATTTACCTCTGCTGTGCAGCTCCATAAGGATGAGTGTGTTTTTTCACCAGTTCCTCAGCCATGGAATAACTAGGGATCTGACTGCAGGTAACAATCCTGCACTGGTCCCCAGGGGACGGACAGATGGACCTCATGGGCCTTTTCCATCTCTGCCTTCTCTCACACAATAGGGAGCAGCCAGACCTCATGACCCAGGGATGTGGAGTGAGCCCCAAAGTCATTTATTGGCCCTGTACTGGATGGGAGAGGAAGTGGGGTGACCCATAGAAATCAGGACAGTGCTGGAATTCTTCAGAAAACTGGCATGTCTCCATCCTGGGGAGTGCAGGAGGAGGGTTGGCTCCTCAGTGGTTGGGCCTGGGCATCTCCTCTTAGTGAGCATGGACAGCTCTCTGCACAGCAGGAAACTCCCTCCAACTGTGTGAGCCCGACGGACCCTTCCCAGACTGTGGCCTGTCAGTAGGAGCAGGAAGAGAAATAATGGCCTGAGGTGATAACAGAGCAGCTCCCTACCTGTCCGAGGACAGCGTGTGCGCCACACAGCTCAGAACCACGTCCTGGGGGTGGGAACGAGCCAGCAAGGCCGTGGCCCTCAGTGCTGCTTTTCTGGCTCTGGGATGACAGACGTTGTCCAGCCAGATTAAGATACGTCCCACGACGTCTCCAACCTGGAAGAATGCCAGAAAGTTGAGGGATGGATTTATCCATGAGTGGCCTTCTCCCAGGTAACCCCTCCTGGCAGCCCTGCAAGCCGCCTCTCACCTCAGTTGCCCATCTTGGCTCCTCCATAATGTCAAGAAAGAGGCTTTGACAAGTCCAGGAACCCCAGCCTTCCTGAGGTCTGGTTTAGCACCTTAAAGCTCAGAAACACACACAAAAGCCTTCACCAAAACCTTACCGTGGGCACAGCCCAAACTCCCCTGCTGTCCCAGGGCCTTCCCTGCCTTAGCAAACTGCTCTCAGCCCTGCTCTCAAGGGCTTCCCTGCAGGAGCCTTTCCTCCATCTCTGCAACTTCCTGCTGATCTCTCTAGCACAATCAGTTCCTCCAGGCCCGTGCTTCTCAACCCAGTTTCCATTGTGGGCCCCATATGTGTTGTGTGGGGCACGTCCAATACCACCTGTTTGGCTCTGAGGATGTCCCAGGTAGAGAAGCGCTGCTCCAGACCCAGCTGGTTCCACTGATGTACCCCAGAGCCCATCCCAGAGATGGCAGGCAGGGCTAGTTGGACGGGGCTAGCCAGCTCCAGGCCCCAGCCCTAAGGAGAACCTCTGCACTGCGGGATTTTAAAACCTGCCGTAACCAATCTCAAAGCCGGGTCTCTAACCTCGGGCTCAGGCGATGGCACTGGGAACAGCAGTGCAGACCTGGAGACTTGGGCTGGAGCCCAGGCTCTGGAGCCCCCTCGTCCCCAGGCTTCAGAGCTCCAGTTCCAGCCCAAGCCCCGAAGAGGCTGCGTTGCCGTTTGGCCCCACAGTGCCAGCCCTGGGAGCCCACGTCCATAGGGCCAGGCTTTCCGGCTCCTGCTGCAGAGTTTGCAGCACAAGGTGGACAGACCCGAAAGGGACAAGCCGCCCCCTAGGGCTCTTCCATGAGGAATTGGTCATTGCTCTTTCCTCTCTCGAACAAGGAGCAGGAGCTACAACCCGGGTGGCTGGATTCTGGTGCCCTGTTCTGCTAGCAGGAGTTAGAGCCCTGCACAAATCAATCTGCTGATTGGGGGCCATTTGTTAACTTCCCGCTGGGACCTGCTGGAAACAGGGAACTCGGCCAGAGACAGGGACGACCTGCAGGAAACCCCAGGAACAGGCAGGTTTGGGGAGGAAACTCAGGCTGAGGATTCTGTTAGTTTATTAGTTTCTGAGTTTCCAGGAAAGCCAAAGCCCAGGAAGGGAATAAGTCTGCACTTGGGCGCCATGGGCAGGCGGTATCTGGGGAAGGGCAGGAATGTCACCTATTTCCAGGCCGAGCGATTGAAGGCAACGTTTAAAGGACTGTATCGCTCCCCTTCAGTGGGGCTGGGCTGTCCTCAGGGACGTGTCAGAGCTCCAGCGGGCAGAGAACACGTCAAACACCGGACGCCGCGGATCCCCGCGGCCAAGCGATGAAGGGAAAGGGGCTCAGCCAACCCTCACAGCACCATGCCCGTGTGTCCCAGGAACGGTTTCCTAGGAGAGGAAATTCTCCCCTCCCCCTCTCTGCGCAGCATCCCCCTGCCCCACGGTGGGAGTCTCTTACTCTCTCCATCTTGTCTCCGTGTAGAGATACGATGGTCCTCAGCTCTTCCTCGGCGGCTTGAAATCGCTCCAGGGTGGGTGTCGTCAGACCCTTCACGGCTCTCATCAGCAGGGCTTGGAGCTGGGCTGAGGGAAGCTGCTCCCCGGGGGTCTGCAATGAACAGGGACAGAGCCTGTCGGGACTGAGTATTTCCATTGCTCAGCTGCCCTGGAACAGTCTGTCCCGGCGGGAGGCTGGCAGCGCCCAGTGAGCGTGGAGACTCCGGCTGAGCCCTTTTCTTGACAAACCTCAACAGGTGCCGAGGTTTCCTCGGTCTTTCATACGCTTCCCCCTCCCCCTCTGCCTGAGAAGAGATGGGAGCCTCTCAGCCGGTGCTGGGACCCCAAGGGCACCCCATTTCCTCCCTCTCTAGTCCCTCCCCCCAGGAAGCCCAGCTTTTGCTGAGAAAGCCTCATTGGCCTGCAAAGCCCAGTCAAGTTGCTTGTTGAGTGCAGCCGAGGGGTCACTGCAGAACCTGCCCCGTGTCCCATCCCACCCCGAGCGCCGGAGCAGATTGGCTCAGCAACTCTAGCAGCCCACAGTGTCTGCGAGGAAAGGACTGAGAACAGGGCCCAAACGGAAATGCCTCTTCCTTCCCCACCCTGCAGCGTGTGGTGCTGCCACAAAACAGGCAGGAATCGCCGGCAGGACAGAAAGTAGCTTCGACTGAAGGAGCAAGTCTGCCTGGCTGAGGAGAACCCCAAACTGTGGGCCTCTGGGGCCAGCCCCCCATGGGTCAGAACTCACTGGGCACAATGTTACTGCAGGGGGGCTGGTTCCAGGGTCACCTAAACCCAGGGCCTGGGGTGCTGGAGGCCTTTGCCCTGGTGTCTCAGGCACCTCCTGAGTGTTACTGCAGCTGGCCTGCGTGGCTGGATTAGCCCCGTCTGTCCTGGACGCCAGCAGCTGAGGATGCAGTAGAGCACACCAGAGCGACACACTCTCATAGATACTCCTGGCAGAGGGGATCCAACCTGGGATTTCTGGAGTTTAGTGCAGGAGCCTCTCCCGCAGGAGCTAAAACCCAACTGGCTGTTAGCTAAGGCTCTAGAGCAGACTCCTTTTATCTCTGTCTCTAAGTGGTCCTGGTGCCACTAGACGGGCCAGAACACCCCACCCAGCAGGTGCGTGGGTTACCCCTACAAGTGCAGGGAGGGGCCTGGTAGGATTTTCAGCAGTGCCTGTGTCCCATGGAGAGTGCATCAGAATCAGGCACCTGAGTCAGGCACTTCTGCGAATCCCACTAAGCACCTCTGAACTTCTTGAGGTGCCTGAACCCCTTTGTCAACTTAGGCCTTGTTCAAGCAACCCAGAGAAACTCGTAAAGCCTGGCTGGAGTCGATCACACTTGAAGAGTGTTTCCTTTCAGCTCCCTGAGCAAGGGGCAGGTAGGTCTCCTGTCAGAGATCCCAGCTCCGGGAGATATTAATACACCCAGCAGGGGAGGCTTTCCAATAGCACAGTCACAAAGCGTCATTACCATGGTCATATGGGAGCTGCGTGGTAATGAGGGGGTGGGAGTGCGCTCTTCTTCCTGCTCTTCTGGGCTCCCTTTTTCCCACTTCCCCTGCGACTCCGACGCCTCCTTCTTCGTCCCTGGAGCAGAAAGAAACATTCGTAACATTTCCCTTTTCCATGTAGTATCCCTGGTTTACAGAGGATGGAAGTCGGGCCCAGAGCCCTGAAGCCACTTGCCCAGGGTCAGACTGAAGGTTGTTGGCAGCTAAGCAGAGAACTCCGATCTCATGGCTCTTACCTGGGGGCTTTTACCACACAAGGCTTCCTCGGACCTAGGGGCCAGGTTCTTTGCCATGGTGTATTCTACTTATCCCCTCCCCTTGCACACCTTCCCTGTCAGTGATGGGCAATGGGCCTCATTTGCATTTAACCCCCCAAGAAGTAATGGCTCAGCTCTGCTACGGTTCCCAGGTGTCACCTGCTGAGACCTCTGGAGCATTTTACTGATGAAACGGACCCGATCCAGGAGACAAGAAATGATTTCCTACAACGTCCAGCCTCTCTGTTCTCCTTACAGCCCGGAGCAATGTTAGTATTCCTCACCGCACAGCGCCAGACCCCCAGAGGGGGGTGACCTGACACACTCAGCTCTCCCCACCTCAGAGATGGACCTCGGCCACCCTTGCCAAAAGGATCTGGCACTAAATGGATTCCAGAGTCTGAGGTACCCATCAGGGCCGGCTCCAGGCACCAGCCGAGCAAGCTGGTGCTTGGGGCGGCAGATTCCAAGGGGCGGCTTCCGTCCAATCCCATTTGGGGGGGGGGCTTTGCTGCTTCCGCCGCCTCGGCAGGTTTTTTTCTTTTTGGTTTGCTGCTCCGGCGGCCCTGTAGGGGGTGGCAGCGGAGAGGAGGGGAGCTGCTGGGAGCGGTGCCAGGGCTGCAGCAAGCCCGGCACGGCAGCCCGCCCACCGGAGCGGCGTGGAGCCCTCCCAGCAGGCGGCGCGAGCACCCCGCCTAAGGAAGCCCTGGCCGCCCCCCTTGTCTCCACACCCTGCGCTAGCTGGAGTGTGCACTCCGCTGCCCGGGGGCTGCAGGGCTCGGAGTCCCCCTGCACCCGCGCTCCCGTTGCCCCACAGGGATTTTTTTTTCTTTTTGGTTTTTTATTTTTTCTTCCCTTCGGTGCTCCGGCCGGCTGGGCGGTTTGTTTCGCACCCCTCCGCCCCCCGCTGCTCCGACCGGCCAGCAGGTTTCCTGCTGCCCCCTCCTTTGCTGCTACGGCCGGCAGGTTTGTTCATCCCCCTTCGCTGCTCCGGCCGGCTGGGCAGTTTGTTTCACGCCCCGCCCCCCCATCGCTCCGACCGGCAGGTTTGTTTCCCGCCCCCCCCCACTTCGCTGCTCCGGCCGGCTGGGCGGTTTGTTTCATGCCCCCCCTCCCCGTCGCTCCGACCGGAAGGTTTGATTCATCCCTCCCCCCGCCCCCTTCATCACTCCGACCGGCTGGCAGGTTTCCCACCCACCCCCTTCGCTGCTCCGGCCGGCCGGTTTGTTTTGAGCCCCCCCCTTGTTGCTCCGACCGGCCGGCAGGTTTCCCAACCCCCCCTTTGATGCTCCGGCCGGCTGGCTGGCAGGTTGGTTTCCCCCCTTTGCTGTTTCCGCTGGCTGGCAGGTTTGTTCCCCCCACCCCATCGCCACTTCGGCCCCTGCACAATTTTTTTTTTTTTGCTTGGGGTGGCAAAAAAGCCAGAGCCAGCCCTGGTACCCATCGCTGTCCCGTGAGAAGGCCCTGATGTGTAAGGCTCGTAGGGTGACTGGTGTGAGTATTCCTCACATGCTCCTCGCTAACCATGTGGATTGAATCCTCACCTGTAGGATCCAGTTCAACTTTCCCTGTATCCTCCTGCAGCTTCACCTCCTCTGACTCCACCTGGTTCTCAGCTGCTATCTTCTTCCGGGACAAGTGCCTCCACCTTCTTTGTGAGGAAATTGTTCTCTCCTCATCCCTGTCTGCCATCGAGGTGTCAGATTGGCTACAGACACAGAGTCTTTTCATGCCTGACAGGATGGACCATGAACATTTCCTTCTCTGGGGCTTCTCTGGCAAGGCCTGTTCTTGCTGGCTAATGTCAGAGCATGCCCCCATTGCTACAGGTTGGACAAGCACTTTGTGCACACGGATCTCTCTGTGCTCCCTAGAGGCGAGTCTTTGGAAAAAGGAACGAAGCCTGGAATAGAAAGAAGGAGGAAATGGGTTTTTCTGTCATTCTCTAAAGGAAGGGAATTAGTTTGCCCAGGATTCACAGGTCCAGGAGACCGGTCTTTTGAAGCCATCTGCTCCTCTAATAGCCAGGACTGGTTCATACAACCGAGAACATAAGCAACCCAAGACTGCCCATCCTGGGTCCAACCAAAGGTCCATCTAGCCCATTATCCTGTGTTCAGACAGTAGCCAGTGCCCCCAGAGGGAATGAACAATACACCTACATTAGACAATCATTACATGAGACAAAAGGTTTCTATTCACAACGGGAAGGCAAGGAGTGCATTGGGGCAACTCCAGAGGAAATACTATTTATGGAGATATCAGTCTAAATTCTACACCAGTTTTGTTATCTTCCCTTTAGGTGATACCCACGGAAATTCACCCCCACTCGTCTGCTGAAAGATAAAACAGTGGAAATCTGCCTCCAGAGAAGGTGAAAGGCTGGCGCAGGAGGGAGCTGAAAGATTCCGACGTTCAAATCAAACCGGAACGTTGAGACCTGACTGTTGCAACCCTGGCCCCCACCAGTCCCTAGGACGTGGGTGGCCGACCTGAGCCTGAGAAGGAGCCAGAATTTACCAATGAACATTGCCAAAGAGCCACAGTAATATGTCATCAGCCCCCCATCCGCTACCGCCCCAGCCCCCAGCATCTCCCTTCCACCGGCAGCCCCCGCAATCAGCGCCTCCCCCTCCCTCCCCACTCCTCCCGCCCGCCGCAATCAGCTGTTTGGCAGTGCGCAGGAGGCTGTGGTGGGGAGGGGGGAGGAGCGAGGGCATGGCAGGCTCAGAGGAAGGGGCAGGGGCCTTGGGGGAAAGGGTGGGGTGGTGGCAGGAGCTGGGGCAGAGCAGGGGGTTGAGCAGTGAGCACCCCACAGCATATTGGAAAGTTAGCATCTGTAGCTCCAGCCTGGGAGTCAGCGCCTATGCAAGGAGCCACATAGTAACCTCTGAAGAGCCACATGTGACTCCGGAGTCACAGGTTGGCCACCCCTGGGCTAGGAGAAGGAGGCACCAACCTGTCATGTGCGCTTAAGGAGCAGGAAAAGAATCTTGGAATTACCTTCTGTAAAAACTCATCTTCTTTCGAACACCTGTGGAAATAGCTGATTCAAGAAGTTGTTGAGAGATGGCTAGTACGCGTCTATCAGCAGCTCCTTGGGTCACCAGCCGTTGTCAACCAAGCCAGTTGGCAGACTGAAGGCAGGGCAAGAATGCTGAAGCAGAACATTCTTTGCAGTTGGGATACGTGACATCACAATAAACTTAACCATAAACACCCCTGGACACCTACCCAGAGAGACATGGACACAGAAGAGTTCGTAACATTAACAACACTCACCAGAAATCTCTAGGAATTTTGATTTTGGGAAGGGGGATTATAGACACCAATTGCACGGGTGCCCTGGGCATGGAGCACCCACAAGGAAAAAATTAGTGGGTGCTTAGCACCCACTGGTAGCCAAGCTCTGCCCTGCCTGCAGTGCGTCTCGCCCGCCAGTGGCCCCAGTGAGCAACTCCTCCTGCTCCCTCCCAGCACTTCCTGCCCACCACAAAACAGCTCTTTCATGGAATTCAGGATGCTCCAGGAGGGTCGGGGTGGAGCGGGAGATGGTACACTTGGAGGCGGAGATGGGGAAGAGGCGGGGTGGGGGTTGTGGGAAGGGGTGGGATAGAAGTGGGGCGAGGGTGGAACAGGGTTAGGAAGAGAGGGGGCAGGGGTTTAGAGGAAGGGGTTGATTTGGGGGTGCGGCGGGGCAGACCAGGGAAAAGGTGGGGCGGTGCTTTGGGGAAGAGGTGGAGTGGGGGAGGGACCTGGGGCAGAGCAGAGTTGAGCACCACTGGCCAGAGGGGAAGTTGGTGCCTACTGAGGGGATGGACAAAGGACTGATAGACTCATAGAAGATGAGGGTTGGAAGGGACCTCAGGAGGTCATCCAGTCCAACCCCCTGCTCATGGCAGGACCAGCCCCAACTAAATCATCCCAGCCAGGGCTTTGTCAAGGTGGGCCTTAAAAACCTCTAAGGAAGGAGATTCCATCACCTCCCTAGGGAACCCATTCCAGTGCTTCACCGCCCTCCTAGTGAAATAGTGTTTCCTAATATCCAACCTAAACCTACCCCACTGCAACTTGAGATCATTGCGCCTTGTTCTGTCATCTGCCACCACTGAGAACAGCCAAGCTCCATTCTCTTTGGAAGCCTCCCTCAGGTAGTTGAAGGCTGCTATCAAATCCTGCCTCACTTTTCTCTTCTGTAAACTAAATAAGCCCAGTTCCCTCAGCCTCTCCTCATACATCATCTGCCCCAGCCCCCTAATCATTTTCCTTGATCTCTGCTGGACTGTCTCCGTTTTTTCCACATCCTTTCTGTACTGGGGGGCCCAAAACAGACACAATACTCCAGATTTGGCCTCATCAGTGTTGAATAGAGGGGAAAAATCACCTCCCTCGAGCTGCTGGCAATGCTCCTGCTAATGCAGCCCAATATGCCGTTAGCCTTCTTGGCAACAAGGGCACACTGAGAAGCTTGATAAGCGTTAGCATCCACTGTAATCCTCACGAGACTTTCCACAGAACTGCCGCTTAGCCAGTCGGTCCCCAGCCTGTAGTGGTGCCTGGGATTCTTCCGTCCTAAGTGCAGGACTCTGCACTTGTCCTTCTTGAACCTCATCAGATTTTTTTTTGGCCCAATCCTGTAATTTGTGTAGGTCATTCTGGACTTTATCCCTAGCCTCCAGCGTATCTACCCCTCCCCCCAGCTTCGTGTCATCTGCGAACTTGCTGAGGGTGCAATCCATCCCATCATCCAGATGATTAATGAAGATGTTGAATAAATCGGCCCCAGGACTGACCCATGGGTCAGCGGGGAGAGGGTGGAGGAGAGGAGGCTACGGTGAGTGGTGGGGACCCCAGAGAGGGGGTGCAGCGGAGGAGAGGGGGAACACGGCCAGGCAGTGGTGGGCAGATGGGGCTGGGAGAAGGGGCGAAGCAGATACAGGAAGAGATGGAGCACAGGCTGGCCACCGGGACCCAGGCATCCGGGGCCTGGTTGGCGGCAGCTGTGCCAGGGGAGGCTTCCCCCACTATTATACCAACCGCCTGTGCTTCCACTGAGGGATCTCTGGAGTCTCAATGTTCCCCGGAACTCGCCTTCCCTGACAGGCCTGAGCAACCAGAGCTTGTCACTAGATCACGCACAGCCTCCCCGCAGGGAGCGTATGGACCCAAACAGGCTGGAGACAAGTTGGCACAGAAATCACTGGGGACTCGGGGAGCATCTTCAGCTGTGGAGGGTGACACACCCCACAGGAGCTGAATTTCTGACTCGGGGCTGAGCAGGGCAGGGTGGATGCGCAGCACAGCTGTGAGGCTGTCTGCTGCGATCGATGCACCAGGATCGATTTAGTGGGGGTCTAGTGGGATGGACACAGCCTGAGGCCTGAGTTTCCACTGCAGTCTGGATGCTCAAACACCAGCTTGGCTACTACAAGTCACCAAGCCCAGGCCACACAGAGACAGGCTCAGTGTGCAGTGTGGACACCCCCTCAGACAAGCCCAGGATTGTCACATGAGGAAATCAGCCCTTTCGTTGGACTTGCTGGTAGAAGAGCCCAGTGATGTTGCAGCTCCCCGACCGTCAGTGACAAACGCAGCGCTCCAGCAACTGAGCTCTAGGGCTCGCTGCTGAAAGAAAAGCTTAACGAGTGACAAAAGGCAAAGGGAGGTGCTGGTCTTTGGCCAAGGGCAGGGAGCCCCACCCTCCAACACAGACCATTTCCCTCGTTGTCTGTCTGTGCTGGGGCAGGAGCAATAACACGGCCTCCTGCTTTTGCTACTGCAGAGAGTCGGTTCTGACGCTCTCCTCAAACCCAGGGTGCGAAACAGGCCTCAGACCTGACTGGATGTAAACAAGAACTACGCAGCTAGACTGAGCCAGCTGGGAATTCAGCTGTGCCCCTTTCCTGGAGGGATGGACTGACCTGTGAGGGGCTGAAACCGGAGCTACCAATGCTTAACTTGCACTCGTTCAGCATCTTTCCTCCGAGTGCCGTCACTGTAGGTTAAATACTCCAGCCCTGGGCTCCTCGTCAGCTCTGGGCCCGACAAGCTTTCTCTGGGATTGGATTCTGTACAGCAGGGGTGCAGGGAACCAGCAGGTGCATCTGACTCCTTGGTGAGGTTTTGCGTGCAAGGTGTGTGTGTGAGTCTTTGTGTGTCGGAAGCAATGAGTGTGGCACTCGCACTGAACCGACAGAGGGCGATGGTGCTCGGAGCGAGACAATGGAAGAATAAAGGGGCAACGATGGGCATAACGATGATGATTGTGTTGTGTTTCATTCCTTAGATCTGGTGCCACCGCCCGTCCCTTTAGCCTTGTAGTTTACCAAGAATAAAACTAAATATCTGTTCAGATACAAGGGAGTGTCTGTGTCCATTCCTGCTAGCTGCACAGGGGTTTGATGTTGCTGCTTTCAATCCTCCGGCTCTGCCAGGATAAGGAACTGAAGGAGGGAGATGATTTTCTGACAGGGAGGGACGGTTCCTCTTAAAGGTGTTTGGCAGGCAGCCTCCTTCCCAGGTCTGTCCCGACAACACCCAGTTGAAAAGGGACCCTCCCCAGCCCTCCTCAGCCCAGTGAAAACGAGTGAGTGAGTGAGCGGGGGGAGAGCGAGTGATGGAGGGAGATGGAGTGAGCGAGCCGGGACCTCGGTGAAGGGGCGGGACGAGGGTGTTCAGTTTTGTGGGGTCAGAAAGTTGGGACCCCAGATCCAGGGGAAAGAACTCAAACACCCAACGAGGCTGGCCAGGGGCAGGACATCAGCTTTGAGGGGAGGGGTGGGTGTGGCAGTGACATCACAAAGGCCTTTTGCAGGAACATGGCCTATTGGGCAAAGGTGTTGGGGAGGGGGTGACCTCACAGAGAGACCCCGACATCAGCCGGGCAGGACAGAGGTGCAGGGCCAGGTCTGTCTCTGAGACCCCCCCCCCGGCTTTGCTGCCGCAAGTCTCCTTCGCGAGGTCTCTCCTCGAGGGCTGAGAGAGAATTAGGATTCATGGATGTGAGCATGAGGAGGAACCTCTGTGGAGTTTTCTCCTTTCCTACCACTGATTGTGCTGAAAACAAACTTCCCTTTGACAAGGTAAGAGGCTCAGAGAGGTTTGGAACCTGTTCAGTCTGATCCACCTGGCGCAGGCAGTATTCTAGGCACAGACATCACTGGCTTCAGGTGGCAGAATTTGATTTCCTACCTAGGGTTTGATGGTTGGAATCCCTGGGGACATTGGGGTGTATCCTTTTGGGTTTCCCTTTTCCTCTTTCCTCCCTCCTTTCTCCTCTTCTCTTGCTTCTTTTTTCCCTTTTCCCAGCTTCCCTCCCTCTACCAAGGAGGGATGTGTGTGGAGTGTGGGCGGGGGAGGGGGTTGCTCTCCTTGCAGAGGTCCTCACCAAGAGGTGGGGCTGGGTCTGAGAGTGATCCCCTCTGGTGGTGACCTGGGCCGTCCTTTGGGACATCTGGTGAGACCCCTCAGCCTCCTGCCCCTCAGAGGGGCTCAGGGCTGGAGCAAAGGGTGGGGGTGCAGGGATGTGAGGGCTCCAGCTAGGGATGCGGGCTCTGGGGTGGGGCTGGGAATGAGGAGATTGGGGAGCAGGTTGCCCCAGGGAGAGAGGACTCCCCCACAGCTCTCTCTCCCCACAGCAGATCAGGGCCAGGTGAGAGGGCACCTGTCTCCTGGCCACAGCAGCTCTGCTGGGGCGGGGCTGGGTTGGGGTTGGGACAGGGGGAGAGAACAGGATTTATTTTTCCTAAGTCAAAAGGGGGAAGGGAAGGAGTTATGCTTCAGTGTTTACCTCATAAACTTAAGTCCTGTCTAACATATAAGACGCTCTGGGAAGAAGACACCTTGTCATGTGGTGACATCACAAGAGCAGAGGGTGTGAGAACTGCAGCAACGGAGATGGCAGGGGTTAGAATCAGATTGTTTCAAATGCTGCATCCGTCGGCTGACATTTAACAGCAACGCTTAGCTAACACAATGGAGAAAGGAATTCTCTGCTAAAGATTCGACCTGCTCCTTTGGTCAACTCCACCCCTTCCCTGACTGGAGTGTGCTCAGAACACCCCTCCCCCCCACCATCACCCCCCACACAAGCCCACAGCTGGGCACCCAGTACAAAGCAAGGGAGGGGGTTGCTTGGCTTGTTTTACTTTTTACTTTGCAAAAGGATTTTTAAAAAGCATTTTCTGCCCCTGTTCCCCATGATGGAGAAGCAGATGGTTGTGGGGAAGGGACCCTGCGAGTGGTGGAGTCGGGAACTTGGGGCAAGGCAGAGGGAGGGGAGTGTGTGTGGGGGAAGGGGCAGTCGGGGTGAAGGGAGGCTAAAGGGGGTCAGGTCAGGCAGCTGGATGCGGGGTTTGGGGGAAGGCTGAAGGGGGCAGTTGGACATAGGGGGGAGACTGAAAGGGCAGCTGGGGAGGAGCCTGGGGGGCAGGGGAAAGCTGAGGGGGACAATGAGGGGAAGGGGACCGGGGCAGTTGGGGGAGGCTGAAGGGGGCGATGGGGGCAGTTGTGGGAGGCAGAAGGGGGCGATGGGGGCAGTTGTGGGAGGCTGAAGGGGGCAATGGGTTGAAGGAGGCCGGGGTAGAGAGGTAGTTGGGAGGCTGCTCATCCCCACGGGAGGGGAGGAGGAAGAGGAGCTGCCCTTCTTTCAGAAGCTGTTTCCTGTTAGAACTTGCAACTTCACTGTTCCTGAGCAGGGTCCTGTGATCAAAAGGGAACTAGAGAGATTCGTGGTCCTGCTTTCAGCAGGCGGTTAGGCTAGATCAGGCCTGCACAACATGCGGCCCGCGGAGCCTCACTGTGCGGCCCGCGAGGGGATTCTAAATCCCCCGCACACGGAGCTCTGCGGGCAGCCCAGAGCCCTTTGAATCCCGGCTGCGCCAGGAAGCAAAGAGCTGTGGGCTGCCGGCAACCGCGGGGAGCCCTTTGAATCTCAGCCGCGGCTGGGAGTCAGAGGGCTCTGGGCTGCCGGCAGCGGCGGGGAGCGTAGAGCCCTTTAAATCCCAGCAATGGCCGGGAATCAAAAGGCGCAGCGGCGGGGAGCCCAGAGCCCTTTAAATCTCAGCCGCGGCCGGAAGTCAGAGGGCTCTGGGCTGCCGGCAGCGGCGGGGAGCCCAGAGCCCTTTAAATCCCAGCCGCGGCCGGGAATCAAAAGGCTCTGGGTTGCCAGCAGCGGCGGGGAGCCCAGAGCCCTTTAAATCCCAGCCGCGGCCAGGAATCAAAAGGCTCTGGGTTGGCCGCAGCGGCGGGGAGCCCAGAGCCCTTTAAATCCCAGCCGCGGCCGGGAGTCAGAGGGCTCTGGGCTGCCCGCAGTGGCGGGGAGCGTAGAGCCCTTTAATCCCAGCCGCAGCTGAGAATCAAAAGGCTCTGGGCTGCCCGCAGAGATTCCCAGCCGCGGCTGGGATTTAAAGGGCTTAGGGCTCCCTGCAGCTGCCGGCAGCCCAGAGCGGTTTGAATCCTGGAACGCGGCCGCTGTTTGCCCCCTCCCCAGACCTCTGCCCCAACTGCCCCCCAGGACCGCCACCCCCTATCTAAATGCCGCTGCTCCTTGTCCCCCGATTGCTCCCTCCCAAGACCCCTGCTCCAACTGCCCCTTGGGACCCCAGTCCCTATCTAAGCCTCCCTTCTCCTTTTCCCCAACTGCCCCCTCCTGAGACCCACCCCAACTTTCCCCCAGGACCCCACCCCCTACCTGTCCCCTGATAAACCCCTGGGACTCCCATGCCTAGCCAATTGCTGCCTGTCCCCTGACTGCCCCCCCTGAACCTCTGCCCCATCCAACCACTCCTGCTCCCTGTCCCTTGACTGCCCCCTGGAACTCCCTACCCCTTCTCCAACCTCCAGCCCCCTTACTGTGCCACTCAGACCAGCGTGTCTGGCTCCATGCAGCTCCAGACACATTGCTGCCATGCTCCCCTGTGGAGCCCACAGCCCCCCCCCCCGCCCCCCGCAGCACCTGCCTTCCAGATTTGAACACCTCAGGATTCAGGAGTGCTCAAGCTCAGTTTGGGCAGCTGTTACTTCATTTCTCCCAAATCAAATATACTGATCCACTGTAACTTGCTGTAGAAAAAGCAGGATAAAATTGAGCAAGAAATGCTTATTAGCACCGGAATTGCTATTTTCAACAGCCATTGCCTTTTTGTTTGTTTAAAAGGAAGACAGTGATATTGCATTGGCAAATTCCCCATAGAAAGAAAGAGTGGAACAAAAGAATAATAAAGGCACCTCAACTTTTCCTCATTTATGGAGGACAGTCTTATAATATGCATCCAGATATCTTCCAATCACACAAGCTGAAAATTGTTCCACTTTACTGCAGCTCTGTAACCATATGGGAACCAATCCTGTCTGTGTTTTGTGCACATCCAAAATTCCTGCTGAATGACCCATCCTGGGAGCATTACTAGTGACCCAGGGCTGGGGAGGCAGGAGGTGTGTGTAGGGGGGAGGCACTGGTGGGGGGGAGCCCAGGGCTGGGGCAGCAGCAGGGTGGAGGGAGGGCACTGGTGGGGAGGAAAGGGGGAAGCCCAGCACTGGGGTGGCAGGGGGTGTGGGTCAGTGGGGGGAGAGCCCAGGATCGGGGCAGCAGGGGGGTACAGGGGGGAGCCCAGGGCTGGGAAGGGGGGGCAGCCAAGTTTTTTTTTGCTTGGGGCAGCAAAACATCTAGAGCCGACCCTGCCGGGTTCCCCCAGCCGCCAGAGCCCCAAGCCCTTTAATTTGACCATGAGGGCTCCCAGCCACCTCTTCAGCTGGGAGCCCCCGGTTGATTTAAAATAAAGTATCACCTCCCCACCCCCAACCTTCCTTTTTGGCCCACAGCTGTTTTCATAGAATCATAGAATCTCAGGGTTGGAAGGGACCTCAGGAGGTCATCTAGTCCAACCCCCTGCTCAAAGCAGGATCAAACCCAACTAAATCATCACAGCCAGGGCTTTGTCAAGCCTGACCTTAAAAACCTCTAAGGAAGGAGATTCCACCAGCTCCCTAGGGAACCCATTCCAGTTCTTCACCACCCTACTAGTGAAAAAGTTTTTCCTAATATCCAACCTAAACCTCCCGCTCTGCAACTTGAGACCATTACTCCTTGTTCTGTCATCTTCTACCACTGAGAACAGTCTAGATCCATCCTCTTTGGAACCCCCTTTCAGGTAGTTGAAAGCAGCTATCAAATCCCCCCTCATTCTTCTCTTCTGCAGACTAAACAATCCCAGTTCCCTCAGCCTCTCCTCATAAGTCATGTGCTCCGGCCCCCTAATCATTTTTGTTGCCCTCCGCTGGACTCTCTCCAATTTATCCACATCCTTCTTGTAGTGTGGAGCCCAAAACTGGACACAGTACTCCAAATGAGGCCTCACCAGTGCTGAGTAGAGGGGAATGATAACATCCCTTGATCTGCTGGAAATGCCCCTACTTATACAACCCAAAATGCCATTAGCCTTCTTGGCAACAAGGGCACACTGTTGACTCATATTCAGCTTTTCATCCACTGTAACCCCTAGGTCCTTTTCTGCAGAACTGCTGCCCAGCCATTCAGTCCCTAGTCTGTAGCAGTGCATGGGATTCTTCCGTCCTAAGTGCAGGACTCTGCACTTGTCCTTGTTGAACCTCATCATATTTCTTTTGGCCCAATCCTCTAATTTGTCTAGGTCCCTCTGTATCCTATCCCTACCCTCCAGCGTATCAACCACTCCTCCCAGTTTAGTGTCATCTGCAAACTTGCTAAGGGTGCAGTCCACACCATCCTCCAGATCGTTAATGAAGATATTGAACAAAACCGGCCCCAGCACCGACCCTTGGGGCACTCCACTTGATACCAGCTGCCAACTAGACATGGAACCATTGATCACTACCCGTTGAGCCCGACCATCTAGCCAGTTTTCTATCCACCTTATCGTCCATTCATCCAGCCCAGACTTCTTTAACTTGCTGGCAAGAATATTGTGGGAGACTGTATCAAAAGCTTTGCTAAAGTCCAGAAATAGCACATCCACTGCTTTCCCCTCATCCACAGAGCCGGTTATCTCGTCATAGAAGGCAATTAGGTTAGTCAGGCATGACTTGCCCTTGGTGAATCCATGCTGACTGTTCCTGATCACTTTCCCCTCCTTTAAGTGGTTCAGGATTGATTCCTTGAGGACCTGTTCCATGATTTTTCCAGGGACTGAGGTGAGACTGACTGACCTGTAGTTCCCTGGATCTTCCTTCTTCCCTTTTTTAAAGATGGGCACTACATTAGCTTTTTTCCAGTCATCCGGGACCTCCCCCGATCGCCATGATTTTTCAAAGATAATGGCCAATGGCTCTGCAATCTCATCGGCCAACTCCTTTAGCACCCTCGGATGCAGCGCATCCGGCCCCATGGACTTGTGCTCGTCCAGCTTTCCTAAATAGCCCCGAACTACTTCTTTCTCCACAGAGAGCTGGTCACCTCCTCCCCATACCGTGCTGCAGAGTGCAGCTGTCTGGGAGCTGACCTTGTCTGTGAAGACAGAGGCAAAAAAAGCATTGAGTACACTAGCTTTCTCCACATCCTCTGTCACTAGGTTCCCTCCCTCATTCAGCAAGGGGCCCACACTTTCCTTGACTTTCTTCCTGTTGCTAACATACCTGAAGAAACCCTTCTTGTTACTCCTAACATCTCCGGCTAGCTGCAACTCCAAGTGTGATTTGGCCTTCCTGATTTCACACCTGCATGCCTGAACAATACTTTTATACTCCTTCCTGGTTATTTGTCCAATCTTCCACTTGTTGTAAGCTGTTCTTTTGTGTTTAAGACAAGCAAGGATTTTACTGTTAAGCCAAGCTGGTCGCCTGCCATATTTACTTTTCTTCCTACACATCGGGATGGTTTGTTCCTGCAACCTCAATAAGGTTTCTTTGAAATACAGCCAGCGTTCCTCGACTCCTTTCCCCGTCATGTTATTCTCCCAGGGGACCTTGCCCATCAGTTCCCCGAGGGAGTCGAAGTCTGCTTTTCTGAAGTCCAGGGTCTCTGTTCTACTGCTTTCCCTTTTTCCTTGTGTCAGGATCCTGAACTCGACTATCTCATGGTCACTGCCTCCCAGGTTCCCATCCACTATTGCTTCCTCTACTATTTCTTCCCTGTTTGTGAGCAGCAGGTCAAGAAGAGCTTTTCCCCTAGTTGGTTCCTCCAGCATTTGCACCAGGAAATTGTCCCCTACACTTTCCAGAAACTTCCTAGATTGTCTGTGCACTGCTGTATTGCTCTCCCAGCAGATATCGGGGTGATTAAAGTCACCCATGAGAACCAGGGCCTGTGATCTAGCAACTTCTGTTAGTTGCTGGAAGAAAGCCTCGTCCACCTCATCCCCCTGGTCCGGTGGTCTGTAGCAGACTCCCACCACGACATTACCCTTGTTGTTCATACTTCTAAATTTAATCCAGAGACACTCAGGTTTTTCTGCAGTTTCATACTGGAGCTCTGAGCAGTCATACTGCTCTCTTACATACAACGCAACTCCCCCACCTTTTCTGCCCTGCCTGTCCTTCCTGAACAGTTTATATCCATCCATGACAGTACTCCAATCATGTGAGTTATCCCACCAAGTCTCTGTTATTCCAATTACATCATAATTCCCTGACTGTGCCAGGACTTCTAGTTCTCCCTGCTTGTTCCCCAGGCTTCTTGCATTTGTGTATAGGCACCTAAGATAACCTGCTGATTGTCCCGCTTTCTCGGTCTGAGACAGGAGTCCTCCCCTCTTGTAGTCTCCTGCTTGTGCTTCCTCCTGGTATCCCACTTCCCCACTTACCTCGGGGCTTTGGTCTCCTTCCCCCGGTGAACCTAGTTTAAAGCCCTCCTCACTAGGTTAGCCAGCCTGCTTGCAAAGATGCTCTTCCCTCTCTTCGTGAGGTGGAGCCCATCTCTGCCTAGCAATCCTTCTTCTTGGAAGAAGTTTTGGTGGGGCGGCGCTGGGGAAGGAGGGTTTGTTTCTGCAGGGCTGGACGGCCCTGGGGCGGGGTGTTTCTGCGGGGCAGGGTGGTTTCGGCCCTCGGCTGTTTTCTTTGGAGGAATGTGGCCCTCGCCGCTTTACGAGTTGTGCGGGCCTGGGCTAGATGATCTCCTGAGGTCTCTTCCAACCCTAATTTTCTAGGATTCTGTGTTTCTATGGAGGACAGGTCCATCAATGGCTGTTGGCCAGGGTGGGCAGGGATGGTGCCCCTAACCTCTGTCTGTCAGAAGCTGGGATTTGGGCGACAGGGGATGGCTCACTGGATGATTCCTGTCTGTTCATTCCCTCTGGGGCACCTGGCACTGTCCGCTATCGGCTGACAGGACACTGGGCTAGATGGAGCTTTGGTGTGACCCAGTCTGTCCGGTCTTCTCTTCTAAAGCTCTTCTCACATGCTCACATGTCCTCTCCGGGACAGAAGGACCCCCCACCGCCGAATTACCGCCGAAGCGGGACCCGCCGCAGGAGTGCACCCGGGTCTTCGGCGGTAATTCGGCAGCGGGGGGGGTCCTTCCGTTCCGGGACCCGCTTCCGAAGTGCCCCGAAGACCCGCGGTGGGGGCTGCACTTCAGCGGTGGGTCCCGCTTCGGCGGTAATTCGGTGGCGGGGGAGTCCCCGCCGTGGATCTTTGGGGCACTTTGGCGGCGGGTCCCGGAATGGAAGGACCCCCCGCCGCCAACTTACCGCCAAAGTGGGGGGCCCCCCGCCGCCGAAGACCCTAGTCCCCTGGAATCCTCTGGGCGGCCCTGTCAGTAACAGCTACAAGTTGCTGCCCTCACGCGCCATCAGAATCTGCTCCCTGCAATCGGAGGAGGGAAAGTCCCCCTGAAGGGGGGAAATTGGAGGGGTGGGGTGGGCACAGGGACAAAACTGGGACAGTATCAGGGGTTCAGATGGGGGTTGCCCTGCCAGGTAGGTGAAGAAGGGAAAACCCCCAGCTAGAGGGAGGCAGAGGGGATAAAAGACCCCACAGATGGTGTGAGCCGGCAGCAGCAGTTCCACAGTAGGGTGTGGTGGATGGTAGAAGGACTCGTGTTCCTCACGGGATGGTCCATCTCAGCCCCCGCTCCCCAGGGCTGTGGTGTTAAAGGCTCCAGGTGGCCCAGTGCCCAGGCACCGCAGCTCTGCTCTAGCTGAAATGGTGACTGAGCTGCCAAGGGAAACGCGATTCAGGGAAATAGTTTAACCCCCCCTCCCCTGCATCATAAAACAAACTGATGATCATCAGTTCATCCCTTCCCCACTGAACTGCCCAGTGCTTGGCCCGGAGGTGGAGGCAGGAGGAGAGAGACAAGAGTGAGATTTCAGCATCTCCAGGTAGGTCCCACGGCTCCAGTAGCCCCAACAAACACTCTGGGGTACTTGAAAACTGGTGTTCTAGCGCCTCTCAGTCTTCTCTTCTCCAGATTAAACAAACCCATTTTTTCAATCTTCCCTCAAAGCTTATGTTTTCTAAACCTTTAATCATTTCTGTTGCTCTTCTCTGGACTTTCGCCAATTTGTTTACATCTTTCCTGCAATGAGGCACCCAGAACTGGATACAGTGTTCCACTTGAGGCCTAATCAGCGTGGAGTAGAGCGGAAGAATTACTTCTTGTGTCTTGCTTACAACACTCCTGCTAATACATCCCACAATGACGTTTGCTTTTTTTGCAACAGCATCCCAGTGTTAACTCATATTTAGCTTGTGATCCACTGTGACACCCCCCCCTCGCCGAGATCCCTTTCCGCAGTGCTCCTTCCTAGGCAGTCATTTCTCATTTTGTATGTGTGCAACTGATTGTTCCTTCCTAAGTGGAGCACTTTGCATTTGTCCTTATTGAATTCCATCCTGTTTTCTTCAGACCATTTCTCCAGTTTGTCCAGATCATTTTGAAGTTTAATCTTATCCTCCAAAGCACTTGCAACCCCTCCCAGCTTGGTATCGTCCGCAGGCTTTATAAGTGCACTCTCTATGCCATGGTCTAAATCGTTGATGAAAATATTGATATAGCGTCTTCCCAGGGCTCTATCTTCCCTCAACCACGTCGGGCCCATGGCACCATGGGAGATGTGGTATCCACTGCCTCCATCTCCCATCACCACTGGGAGGCCCATGGCACCATGGCAATGGTCGTGTCTCCTGCCTCCATTTCCTGTTAGCCACTGCCAGGCCCAGCCCAGACTTCCCATTTCCGGTGTGAGTCCGGAAGCAGTAGTTGCCAGGAGGCGGTGCCGGGAAGGGTGAGGCTGGTGTCAGGAGAAAGCAGGAGGAGTAGGTTGGGTCCGTGCTACCGCGGGAAGTGCCGCCCTTGCTGTGAATGGGCCCTGCCGTTATGGGAGATGTCGTCTCCCTGCCCTGCCATGCTCTGCACCTGCCCCTGCCTGTCACTGGAGGTGCAGAATCCAGTCTGCGGAGCTGCAGCAGGGAACTTTTAGATGTAAGATTTAAATGGAGTTTTAGTGGCATTATTTTTTCATTTAAAAACAGAACAAAACAAACCTAATTTATCTCAAACCTACAAACAGGATTTTACAAACCATGAGTGTGGTTTAGGTCCTTAAAACCTTGCACAATTACACACAAATATTTACACACACAAATTCTTTTTTTGCCTAATATCCGTTGCACTGCTCTAATTATTTTTTTATAATACTGTATCCTGATTACATTCCCATTTTGTATAAGAGAACGCGAGTCAAGTTAACTTCCAGTAGAAACCCCATATATATATATATATATATATATATATATAGTGATTTTGATTACAAACATTTCTGTGGGGAAAATCAGCAGCGAAATCATCCTGCCTGAGTATTGTGAGATTTTCCCAGGGCCCCCCAAGTTGCCCAAGGCCCCTGGGCATGGGCCCCCTATGCGTTAATCCGCACTGCAATGGTTGCAGAGCTCAGGATCCCACTTTGCAGAATGCTTGGAATGCTGGGCAGAGATGGAACATGTGGGGAGCTACCACCAGAGCCAATCAGAAGCCAGCGCTCGGAGACAAAGGGTCCGGTTTACATTCGGTTGTTGGCTGTTGGTGGAGTGGAGTGGAGGGAGCCAATATTAGGAAACACTATTTCCCTAGGAGGGTGGTGAAGAACTGGAATGGGTTCCCTAGGGAGGTGGTGGAATCTCCTTCCTTAGAGGTTTTTAAGGCCCAGCTTGACAAAGCCTTGGCTGGGATGATTTAGTTGGTGTTGGTCCTGCTTTGAGCAGGGGGTGGGACTAGATGACCTCCTGAGGTCCCTTCCAACCCTGATAGTCTATGATTCTAAGGACCCAGGTTCCATCCTCTTGGAGGAAAGAAACTCCATTGAGCAGCAGGCAACAGGGAGAAGGCTTGAGCCAGGCCTCGGGGTAGGGGTTGCAGGGCTATTGGTTTCTCTTTCTGGCTCTGCCACTGCCCTACTGTGGGGCCCTGGGCAGGTCATTTCCCATCTCTGTACCTCAGTTTCCCCATCTGTCCAGTGAAGGAATAGACACTTCTCAAACTCCTGGCAGTAGTGAGCCCTGATCAGACAATGCATGTTAAACCCTCTGAGCTCAGAAGGATAGTGGGTGAGTGTTTGGGAAAGAATTCTTACCGATTTCCCGTTGGACTCCATCCAAAGCCAATAACTAGGCCTGTTGATTATAATTTAAATGTATTTTTATGGATTTTTTAAATATTTTAAAATGTATTGATTTCAATTACAACACAGAATACAAAAACAATGAGGAGTCCTTGTGGCACCTGAGAGACTAATTTCAAAGTAGCAGCCCTGTTAGTCTGTATCCACAAAAAGAACAGGAGTACTTGTCACACCTTAGAGACTAACAAATTTATTTGAGCATAAGCTTCCGTGGGCTATACCCAAATTAATTTGTTAGTCTCTAAGGTGCCACAAAGACTCCTTGTTGTTTTTGCTGATACAGACTAATACGGCTACCCCTCTGAAGCAGAATACAAAGTGTACAGTGCTCACTATATATTATTTTTTTATTACAAATATTTACACCGTAAAAAAGATACAATTTCTTTTATTTTTTGATTCACCTCATACAAGTACTGTACTGCAATCTCTGTATTGTGAAAATGCAACTTACAAATGTAGACTTTTTTTTTACATAACTGCACTTGTAAACAAAACCAATGTAACACTTTAGATCCTACAATTCCATTCAGTCTTACTTGTTGTTCAGCCAATTGCAAGGACCAACAAGTTTGATTACATTTGCAGGAGATAATGCTGCCCACTTCTTATTGACAATATCACTGAAAGTGAGAACAGGTATTTGCATAGCACTATTGTAGCCGGTGTTGCAAGGAATTTACATGCCAATTATGTTAAACATTTGTATGTCCCTTCATGCTTCAATTTCTAGATTGCACTATCATTTTTTTTACAGTGCAAATATTTGCAATTCAAAATAATAATTAGGGCTATCACTTAATTGCAGTTAATGCATGTGATTAACTCAAACCAAATAACTGCATTATTTTTTGTAACAAGAATTAATCGCACACCAGGGCACCATGCTCAGGGGGAAGCTACTGTGTGTCTCCAGGGCAAGGATGCCCCTCCTCCCACCATGCTGCTCCACTGCTGCTCCCACCTCCTGGCCCTGCCCCGACCAAGCTGCCTGCCCACTGTCTGCTGCGCAGAGCTGGGGTAGGAGTCGGGGGCTGATGTTGGGTTTCCCCAATCTGGTAGCTACTGAGCGGGGTTTGGGGAACAGGCGGCATCTATCTGCTGTTGCCACTGGCTCAGGAATGAAGCCTGGACACCTGGGTTCTCTGCCTTCTCAGGCCGGGGAAGGAGTGTGGCCTGGGGCTACAGGAGGATGATACCTGTCCAGACTGACTACAGGTCTCTGTCACTGACCCCATTGCTCCAAAGGGGGTCCCTACACTGGGGAGCTTTGGGAGCAGCCTGCATGGTGATCCCTGCCAGTGTGTGCAGATCCCAGTCCAGTTGCCCCCCGAGGGGCATGGGATGAGAGAGAGTCACCCCCAGCTGGGGGGAAGACAGGCCCATTGGCGAGCGGCTACGTTGCCCCAGACTCACGGCTGCTCCCTGCTCAGTTCCAGGATGGACGTGCTGAGAAGGTATCTCAGGAGGAAGGCTCCGCAGGTGGCCCCGGAGCCAGAGGGGGGCAGCTGCCAGCATCCCCAGACAGAGAGCTGCCCCTCCAGCCGCATGGCATGGGAAGCAGGCCCCGGCCACCCCAGGAGATGGTCCTGCTCGGCCTTGCTCACCGGGAGGAAACCAGCCCCCAGGACTGGTGCCGAGCAGAGAGACACAACATCCAGGCCGAGATGGAGGTGGCCCAAGTTCAATCTGGGCAGGCAGGACTCAGCCCACGGCAGGAGCCAGGCAACGCAGCTCTGGGTTTGCTTCTGCTGGAAGGCCTGCCCTCAGCCCAGCCGCGTGGGCCAGCAGGAGGCATCCCCAGGGCAGGAGCTGGGGGATCGCTGCCTCAGCTGCTTAACTGTTGCCGGAGAGGAGAGCAGCCACTCTCTGGAGGTTCCCTGCAACACGGAGGCTGAGTGGTCCTCCACTGCAGGTGAGGAGACCCCCTGGGCATGGGGAGGAGCAGGGGGCCATTAACACCCAGTCACTCTGTCAGAGTCATTGGGGGGATCCCAGCCCTGGGGTCTGGCCTGAGCCACGTGAGCTCAATGACCTCAGCGGGAGTCGCAAAGCCACCCCCTGCAGTGGGGCATGGGGGGAGCTTCTGGGAAGTGGGTCCCTGATGCTTTGGGGCAACTCCCAGGGAGGATGGGACAGTGAAGGGCCCCATCTGCCATGGGCCCTGGGGCTGAGGGACTCTGAGAGGGGCAGTGTGGGGATCTCTCTGCCATGAGGCCCTGGGGCTGAGGGGTCTGTGGCAGGGTCAGTGTGGGGATCTCTCTGCCATGGGGCCCTGGGGCTGAGGTGTCTGTGGGAAGGGCAGTGTGGAGATCTCTCTGCCATGGGGCTCTGGGGCTGAGGGGGTCTATGGGAGGGTCAGTGTGGGGATCTCTCTGCCATGGGGACTAGGGCTGAGGGGTCTGTGGGAGGGGCAGTGTGGGGATCTCTCTGCCTTTGGATGCTAACATGGGAGGGGAAAACATTAAATCTTCTCTCCCCATCCCTTCACACCCCTGTCCTTCCTCTTCCCCCCTCCCCAGCAAGAGTCACCCTCTGCCCTTGTCTCTCTGATGCAGAGACCCCCACCAACCAGTCAGAGAAGGACCTTGCCCCTGAGGAGAAGGCTGAGGAGAATGAAGACCCAGCCGCAGGAGAGGAAGAGGAGGAAGAGCTAGAGACAGAGGAGGAGGAGAAGCAGGAAGAGCAAGTCCTGATCACAGAAAAAGAGGAGGAGATGGAGGACCTAGCCATAAAAGAGGAGGAGGACTTGACCACAGAGGAAAAGGACGAGGCGGACATATCCGTAGAGGAGGAAAAGAAGGAGGATGAGAACATGTCTGCAGAAGAGGAAGAAGAGGAGGAGGAGGAGGAGAACGTGTCTGCAGAAGAGGAGGAGGAGGAGCACCTCTCCACAGAAGAGGAAGAGGACTTGACCACAGAGAAGGAGGAGGAAGAAGAAGGTAAAAGAAGAGGAAGAAGAAGGTAAAGGAAGGACGTGGCCCTGGTGGAGGAACACCTGATCATGGAGCAAAAGAAAGAAGAGAAGGACCTGGCCATGGAGCAGGAAGAGGAGCACCTGCCTGTGGAGGAAGAGGAGGAGGACCTGGCCACGGTAGTGGAGCACCTGGCCATGGAGCAGGTGGAGAGGAGGAGGACCTGGCTACAAAGGAGGAAAAGGAGGACCTGAATTAGGAGGAGGAGAAGGAAGAGGACCTGGCAATGGAGGAGGATGAGGATGTGGCCATTCAGAAGAAAGAAGAGAAGGAAGAAGAGGTACTGGCTATGGAGGGAAAGGAAGTGGAGGAGGATTAGGACTTGGCCAGGGAGAATGAGCAGGAGGAAGAGGACCTGGTCACAGAGGAGAAGGAGGAGGATGTGGCCATGCAGGGGGAAGAAGAGGCGGAAGAGGAGGTAGAGGACCTGGCTATAGACTAGGAGGACCCAGGAACAGAGGAGGACGAGGATGTGCCAATGCAGGGGGATGAAGAAGAGCAGGAGATGGACCTAGCCCTGGAGGAGGAGGAGCAAGAGGACCTGGCCAGAGAGGAGGATGAGAAGGAGGAAAAGGAGGAGGAGAACCTGTCCAGGAAGGACCTGGCCATAGAGGAGGAAGTGGAGGAGGGGGAGGACCGGGCCATGGGAATGGAGCATGTGGTCATGGAGAAGAAAGCGGAAGAGGACGACTTGGATGAGGAAGAGGATGAGGAGGGCAAAGCCAAGTCCTCCTCCACCTCCATGGCCAGTTCCTCCTTGCCCAGATGCATAAATAGGGAAGTAATGAGTAGGAGCAAGGAGGGGATCTTACCTCTCTCTATAGCATTGGTGAGAGAGATAATGGAATGGTGACGTCCAGTTCTGGTGTCCGTGTTTTAAAAGGATGGTGTTAAATTGGAGAGGGTGCAGAAAAGAGTCACACAAATGATCTGAGAGCTGGAGAAAATGACCTACAGTGAGAGACTCAAATTGTAGGTGGGTGAAATTTAATGGCCTGGAACATTCAGGAGATCAGATGAGATGATCCAATGGTACCTTCTGGCCTTAAGCTCTATGAAACTCTATGAACCATCGTCTCCCCCGCTCCGATGTGCTTCACCGCACAGAAGGGTGGCTGGGCAGCCTGGAATGGCCCTGCTCCAAAGCGGCCCTGGCGGAGAAGACATCAGTGAGTGAGAGACGGCTGTGGGGACCTGGCGGGAGGGCAGGAGACCTTGGACAAGGAGGGGGTTCCCTTGGCAGGGAAGCAGATCGGTGGCACTGGAGAGGACAGCAAAGAGCAGGGATTCCTGGGGCTGAGGACTGGGCAGCAGCCAAGAGGAAATTCTGGGCATAAGCGCTGGGGGTAGGTGGAAATCGTGGGATTGGGGGGTAAGGCGAGGCTGGCGGTAGAAAGGTAGGGGGCAGCTGTGAGAGGCTGGGCCAAGTGGGAAGGGAAGGAAGGAATCGGGAGGACAGGGCCCAGCTGTGTTGCCAGAGGATCCTGCTGGCTGTGTCTGGGCAGCCTCTCTGGGAAGTGCCCAGGGGTCAGTAGGGCCTGAATCTGACGTTCTCCTTTGGGTCTTACAGGAACTAACTGAGAGCTGCCCCAGGACTCTGGGCCCAGCTCTGTCCTCTCCAGCTCCATGGACGGCACGTGAAACCTCCCGTACCAGAAGCTCCTGCCTGGCTCCCCCAGCTCCGGTGCTGCTCAGTCCAGAGACACTGCCTCTTCCATGGCCAGGTTCTCCTCCACCTCCTGAACAGCCTGCGGTGATGGGTAAGGGAACCCATGGCCACACAGAGACATCATGGGCACGGATGGGGATTGAATCTGGGCCCTTCACCACCATGGGCACAAGCCTGCCAGGCTCCCATTCAGGAAGCCATGGAAGGCTCCGCCTGCAGACACCCCCTCTCCATTCCCACTGCCAGACTCTTGCCTGTGGTGACAATGAAGGAGCAGGAGAACTCTAAGTGCCTCTTTTACTCGGCTGTTTAGCCATGGGGGCATTTTTTTTATCCTTGCACGGGTTTGTTTTTTGTTTTCGGTGTCCATTTAGTGTGAGCCTCTAGTACGGTGTTTTTAAACAGTCTCCGTGCGCTTGGCTGGCATTTCACCCTGGAATGTTGCTTTTAATTTCCATTTAACGAGCCGGCTCACGTCTGGGCAGTTCCCCTTTCTGAGGTTAAATGCTCCTGCGGTGGGTTTCTTGGGCATTTCCCCCTCCAGGGCTGTGCCAAGTGATTCCATCAGGGCTGTGATTGCAGAGAGTAACTACTCCAGCGTGGGGGCTGCACGGTGAGAGCTCACACCGTGCACTGTCCTAAGCAGAGAACGTCTCCAAGGACCGGCACTGCAGTACCGCTCCTCGCCAATGCCGCCTGGCTCTGCTGCATGTGGCCTGTCAGCCAGCAGGGGGTTGGTCTCTATTGTCACAAAAGGGGGATAAAAGGACTCTCCTTATCCATGTGAGGGCATTCAGCCAGTATTCACGGGGCGCTGGATGTCATCCGGCCCCTTGGCAGCTCTGAGCTCAGAAGGACAGTGGGTGAGTGTTTGGGAAAGAATTTCTACTGATTTCCCGTTGGGCTCCATCCAAAGCCAATAACTAAACTAGGGCTGTCAATTAATGGCATTTTGATCACACCGTTAAACAATAATAGAATACCAGGTTACATGTATTATCAATACTTTTGAATTTGTTTATAGTTTCAAATATATTGATTTCAATTACAACACAGAATACAAAAACAACGAGGAGTCCTTGTGCCACCTTAGAGACTAACAAATTTATATGGGCATAAGCTTTCGTGGGCTAAAACCCACTTCATCAGATGCATGGAGTGTAACAGACAGTAGGGAGGTATAAATACACAGCATATGAAAAGATGGGAGTTGCCTTACCAAGTGCAGGGGGTCAGTGCTAACGAGCCAATTCAATTAAGGTTGAGCTGGGCTAATCTCAACAAGGGGTGGAAGCATCAACCAAGAAGGGGTGGAAAGCATTTTTGTAGTGCTAATGTAGCCAGTGTAAACAAGGTGGCCCATTTAAAACAGTTGACAAGAAAGTGTGAGTATCAGCAGGGGGACATTAGATTTTTAGCCCACGGAAGCTTATTCCAAAATAAATCTGTTAGTTTCTAAGGTGCCACAAGGACTCCTCGTTTTTGCTGATACAAAACGTTTTTGCTACCACTCTGAAACCAGATCTTAAGTGGTTTCTCTGCTGGTACCCTGGCTCAGTTGCCTTCAGCTCTAGGTGGCCCTTTAGTGAGCAGGTGCAGTTCGGGTGTGTCTTGGAAGTATCCAGGTTTCCGTCTCTGTAAATTTTGACTAGAAATCTTCCCAGCACGGGATCATGAGATGTCTGCCACTTTTGACTGTGCCAGAAACACTGGGCCTATGAGAACGGATCTACTCCGGATGGTTTCAGCCTGTCCAGTCATGGCTGGAAAGCCAAAGCACAGAGTCTGCAGCATTAAGAGAAAGAACGGGGAATAACATCATCCAAACTCTTCTGATCTTTCCACAGGGCTCCATCCTGCTTCCAGGAGTGGGTGAAGGTTCAGGAGCCTTCATATGTCTCCTCCCCTCTGAGGAGCCAATCTTATTTTGTAATACACTGGAGAGGAATTGAGACATGACAAAAGGACAATAGTGAGTGGCAATGGGGGCAGGTGGCAGATTGGGATAGTGGAGTGAAATTCTTCCCCCCCTCCAGGCAATGAGGACCATTTACAAGGTCCTTTTCCTATGGGGATACCGAGAAGCCATCCTGGAAATGTATCCCTAGATGCTCATCCTCTGCATCAGGCAAGTGCAGTATGTGATGGATCTGCACTTGCCAACGACCCCATAGCAAATCTGTGGGCCACTGTCCCAGAATGTGGACAGAGCCACACCAGCAGCACATGGGGCCAGGCACCGCAGGATGTCAGCGTCACAGGTAAACAGGAGGAAGAGGGACCAGTTCAACTGGTTCTGTGGGCACAGTTAGGGGCCTCCATCTACACGGGAAAAAGAGAGTGCCAGAAGACACCTCAGGTGGTGTAAACTGACACAGCTTTGCTCGCTTATGCCAACTAAGGATCTGGCCCCACATGCCTGCTTGAGTCCTGTTACCGGTCACAGTAAAGAATCAAGTATTCAGCCGCATTGAGTGATGGCACCAACCATCTTAAGAAGCTACAGTGTCACTAACTGGTTACAAACTCAAGTAAACTGCAGTGTAGACAGGGCCCATTGGGCAGGGAAGCACCATGATATCACACTGGATCTATCCTCGGGGAGGCTAGCTCCTGCTGTCCATGCTGTGTGTGCCAGGGCATGTACAGATTTGCCGTGCTTGGGGCTGATCTCATTGCCTGACACTGGTATTTTTTTGTCATTAGCACAAAACAGTCAGTGGAGGCTGTGAAGACTCTTTTTTCCATGCCTGGATACTGGAAGGAATTTGCTGGCATCCAGTTACAGCAGAGTTGAGACATGATAGCCTCCCGCAATTACTACTCGCAGGGTATTGGCTTGATTGCAAGGTAGGAGCCCAACATTTCCATGTGAAATATTCCTCTGTTCCAGGCTGCCATCTCAGCCCAACAACTAGAGAGGAACTCTCTCTCCCCTTCGATAACCACAAGGGACTTTCTGCTCCATGTTCCAGAGCCATGATCGAGTTTGAGAACCCTCAGCTCCCTGCAGTTTTCAGAGAGGCTGTCACCATTGTCCAGAGTGAGAAGGAGGAGGAGCACAAAAATATTGCCATGACTTTCTGCACTGAGGTGAGATTCATTAGTTGACAGGCACAAGTGGGCTTTCTGGAGAGCAGCTGAGGCCAGTAAGCTCTGGGCACATTGTCAGCAGCTCAGCAGCCTTCCAGCCAGCTAGCTCCTCTCCGCACATGGATGGTGGTGGGGCATGGCACAGAGAGGGAGGGAGAGACAGGGTGAGATCGCTCCTGGCTGGATGTGCCTAGATGGGATCATGTGACAAGAGGAGATGTTTCTCTGGTGCCCCAAGGCAATGCTTCTCTCCTCACCTTTTCCTGGGGTTCTGCTTTTCTTCTGCCCCAGGGGTCGCTCCATGACACTTAATGGGCCTGGAGATTCCCCTTTCCTTGTAGATTTATATGTGACTTGTGTATTAGTCTAAGTTCTGGGAATGAACCAACTGAAAGAGCAGCACCTGGCTCCCTACACACCAGAGACTTTGTATGGGAGTAAGTGGCCATTTGGTAAAGATGAGTGTCCAGGAACAGACTCCACAGTAAGATCTCTGCTCCTCAACATGATGTTGATTTGGCTCTTTTCAGTTTCTTCAGAGTGCTTCTATTGCCACGACAGTGACAAAATCAGACCTTTGGGCGCAGTTCATGGAGTAGATCAAAGACACAAATCCCATCATACGCAGGCTCAGTCTACGGGGCCTTGGCAGTATTGTGCTTCAGCCAGAAAAAGTGAAAGGCATGGATTGTCCGGGGGACCAAGGAAGCCGATGTCTATCGAATAGCTCAGAAATGAGAGTGAGATCCCCACACAAGCCTTGGAGTGCCCCCACCATGGGTGGGGAATCTCCTGCTCAGCTACCTCCCTGTCAGAGCTCTTCTCTGCAAACCTCAGCCTCAGCGCCATGCTCCCAGCCCCTGCTGCCGCCTGACCTGGGGGAGAGGGGCCTGGCTCTGGGCATATGACCAGCTGTCTGGAGAACACAGGCCCCCAAAGAGGTGGAGATTTCCAGCAGGAAAGAGGTGGGTCGGGAATGGCCCAGCTCTCAGGGGCACTGAAGAGCAAAAGAAGTGCTGTGTTTTGTAGCAGCACCTCCCTGAAAGGCTCCAGCAGCTGCTCCTCCCCTTTCCCAGACCGGTCTCCAGCAGCCTTCCCTCCCTCTCCCCTCTCCTTTCCCCAGCACCTCCCACCGTCCCTCATGGCAGCAGCTCCTCCCCCCTTTCCTGCTCCTGATCACCCAGGGAGCAGAAGTGAGGGCCAGGCCCCATTACCCATGGGAGGGGAGCCCAGAGAAGCATCTTCAGCCAGCGACCTGGGAGGTCACTCAGCCATCACCTCAAGCCTTGTCTGGGGAAGGAAGAGCCAGAGGAGTGGTGGGGAAACAGAAGGGAATGGGCAGTGGAGAAGGGGAGTGGAGAGAAAGGGGGAAAACAGAGACTGAGAAAGGAGGGTCCCAGGGAGCTGGTCAAATGCAGCAGGAATGGGATAAGGATAGAGGCTCCCTATAATTTGCCTGTTGCCCCCGTCTTCACTCCCGACCCTCCCATGGCTATGGACTCTCCCCCCGACACTGCACAGGGTTGGATTCAGTGTCTCTCCCAGGCTGGGCTGGTGGAGGTGGGAGAAGAACATGGAGAGATTTGCCTCCTCCCTATAGACTCTAGTCAGCTGGGGTGAAACTGGATGTAGGATGCTGGTTTTTAAGGCCCAGCTTGACAAAGCCCTGGCTGGGATGATTTAGTTGGGATTGGTCCTGTTTTGAGCACGGGGTTGGACTGGATGACCTCCTGATGTCTCTTCCAACCCTAATTTTCTATGATTCTAGGTTTCTGTGCTCTCCAGATAGACATTGCGTCTAGGACACCATGGGGCTGCACGGCCCTGCACAGTGTCTCAGGCCCTGTTCTGCACAAGATGTCTATGGCGCTGGCCTGGTGGCCTCACTGCTCCCACGAGCCAAGTCAGTTATCACAGGGGGAACTGGAGCAGCGTGTGGATTATGACTCTGTTGCGTTATGCTCTGATCCTGCCTGGCTTTAACCAGGCTTCCCCACTCCCTGTGTGTCATTGCCCGGAGAGGGGCAGTGTGCGCTCCGCTGCCATTTTACTGCTTGGCAACGTGGTGAGCAGCGTGAAGGACCCGGATTAACCCATCGTGCAGCAGGAAATGATCCACTGCTTGCTCCCGCTGCTGCTGGATCTTGAAGACCAGGATGAGAGTGTGACACTGGTAAGTGCCATGGTCATTATTTCCTTAAGAGCAAAGAACCAGAATCCCCTGAGGCCCCCACTCCATTAATGGCCAGAGCCCCTTGCCTAAGTAGAGTCTTCTCCTCCCTGCTTCACTCCATGCTGGAACCTAGTGCCTCATCCATTCTCACAGCACAATTTGGAAGAAAAGCCTTCTGGGAAAGAGTCCTGACTCTCTATTGTAAAGACAGGCCTCAGGCCTTTGGGCTGCTGCATCCAAAGAGTCACAACAAGAGGCAGCAAAAGATCTGTACTTGCCCTTCGCTTCAGGGAGCTGATATCTGCCCACAGCCTTTTGGAAAGTGGGTGCAGCTGCCCTGACTTCTTCCCTGGAGCTCCTGAGAGAATTTCTCCAGGTCCCAGCTTCCCAGCATTCACCGGACGTTGCCCTCTTTCGTTGGGCCAACTGGGATGTGGAGGGAAGTCTGATCTGGGGGCCCCTTTGGTCTGACTCTTTGGGATCCCAAAGCTGACTCACGCTCTCATGCAGTCTCTTTGTGCAGAAGGACTAAACTGTGGAGATACTTTATGGCTCTTTCCAGGGCCATCCATAGAGGGGTGCAGGGCCTGGGACAACCCTTCCCTTCCGCATGAGGCCCCACCCCTTCACCCAAGCCCCCGCCCCGTGTCTTTCCCACCCATGCTTAACCCATTTCCTACTCCCGTTCCACCCCAAACCCCATCCCCCTCCTCTGCTGAGCGATGCTGGGAGCCAGCGAGCATAGCAGGGCCTGGTCAGTATAACTGCTGCTGGGCCCCATGCCACCCAGGTCCAGTGTCCCCCTCAAGCATGGCGCACCTCAAGGTTCAGGGCAACAGGCAACCGCCCCGAACTGTCCAAAGGACAGGACGGCTCTGGCTCTCTCCAGACAATTCTCAGTTCCTTCTCCTGAGCACAGTCCTGTGTACAACAAATGACAGGAATCTCCACTAGCAGGAAAAGCAGGAGAACAAGGGATGGGGAAGGTTCCATGTCCCCCAGACTGTCCCTCTCTCAGTGAGAACCTTCTTGGTCTCACCTTCTCTTGCAGAGATGCAAACTGACACTCTTCCGTTGCGCAGTGTTTCTCAGGTGGGCTCAATTGAAGACGCTGTTCCGCAGCATGGCCTGGGATGGCGCCACATAGCTCTTGAAGTGTGCCTGGAAGTGCTTGGTAGGTGAATTCCCTTTGCCCTGAGAGTGATGAATGGGGACTTGACGGAGACCTTTCTAACCCCACACCCTGAGTACCAAGGGGAATTTCTTCTCCCCTCTCATTAGCCCGTGAAGTCAGAGGCAGTCCCTTCCACAGGGTCTCAGGTTTTTTGTTTTTTTTTTAGTTGTTTTCCAATCTGCCCCTTCTCCCCTCCCCAAACCTGCCTCAGTCCTGCCTCTGTGTCCTGCCTGTGCGGACTCTGCTCCGTTTGCCTGTGCGGTCGGCACATTGACCGTGTACCCCGCTGCTGCTGTCTGCGGCCCCCGCTGCACTGCAGGCGCTGTGGAGTTAGAAACGCTGTGACTCCTTCGCTCCCTCTGCAGCTGGCCCTGACCCAAGCCTGAGAGGGTCCGGTTGTTTTCCCACCTGGAGCTGACCCCTGTAGCCAGGTCCCATCCGCTTCGGTCGGGTGGCAGGACTCTATTCCAGGCTCTCTGCTGGTTCATTTCTGCAGGAGTTACAATCTCTTCACATTTTTAAAATTTTTCTCCACAACTGCCAGACCTGCAAACTTTTGTTTTTGAAAATGAAAGCTGAGGTTCTGGAGAACACAATAGTAACTCCAGAGAGGTGCTGCTATGGCGCATGGGCTCATACTGGCTGTTGCCATGCCCTGGCTCTATGCTTTGGCTTCCCTGGACTAGTCGCTGTGGGGAGAACATGTCATTTGTATATTGTGCGTTTTTTCCTTCTTTCTTCCTAGATGCAGAACAACAGCCACATCCCCAAATTCCTGTTCTAGGCCTTAGAGTACCTGGAAAGCTCACAGACAACAATCAGACATTCTGCAGCCCTGTTCATTGGTAAGCAGAGCAACTTCACTCGAGCTTTCTTGAACTGCTTCCTTCAAAGCCCTTTTCTAGACTGCTGCTCTGTTCCCTCCGACAGCCCCAGAATCTTAACACTGTGTGTGTGTGTGTGTGAAGGGAACAACTTAGCTGTATTACTGCACCAACGACCCCTGCCCGCAACTACGTTTTGGCTGCACCTAGGGAAGCCAGCATGATGTGAATTCAATCTTCTTTGGAAATCAGCCTCTCAGTATCTTCTGGGCCCCTGATTTTTTATCTAATGTGCTTTGTGAACAGATGTAAGGAATGTATTTAATTTCCCAAGGGCTGTCTTGGGGCAATGGCTGCATCTTTAGCAGTTTTCAGCGAAGGATTTGAAAAGTAATGAGATCCATGGTATGTCTAGGGGCGTGTCTGCACTACGAAATTCAGTGGATTTTATAGAAGTTGAGCTTTAGCAACCAATTTTATACAGTTGATCATGCTTGTCCCCACTAAGCGCATTAGGTTGGTGGAGTGTGTCCTCAGTACCCTGGCTAGTATTGACTCATGGAGTGGTGCACAGAGGGTTGCTATCCCACAGTCCCCGCTGCCCATTGGAATTCTGCGTTAAGCTCCCAATGCCTGATGAGGCAAAAACATTGTTGTGTGTGGTTTTGGGTACATGTTGTCAGTCTCCCCTCCCTCCCTCTTTGAAAGCAACGGCAAACAATCATTTCGCACCTTTTTTCCTGGGTTATCTGTGCAGATGCCATGGCAGATACCATGGAGCCCGCTCCACTGCACACTGCTTTTGTGAGCACTGTAACCACCTCGCGCATTATCCTGCAGTATGTGCAGAGCCTAGCTAGGAGCCACCAGCATAAGGAAGATTGTGAGGAGGACATGGACACAGATGTTCCTGAAAGCACGGGATGTGGCGATTGGGATATCATGGCGGCATTGGGGCATGTTGATACAGTGGAACACCGATTCTGGGTCTGGCAAACAAGCATAGACTGCTTGGACTGCATAGTGTTGCAGGTATGGGACGATTCCCATTGGCTGAGAAACTTTCGCATGTGTAAGGCCACTTTCATGGAACTTTGTGAGTTGCTTTCTCCACCCTGAAGAACAGGAATACCAAGATGAGACCTGCCCTGACAGTTGAGAAGCGAGTGGCGATATCCCTGTGGAAGCTTGCAACACCTGTCTGCTACCGGTCAGTCGGGAATCAATTTGCTCTGTTCCCTCCGACAGCACCAGAACCCTAAAAGAGTGTGTGTGTGTGTGTGTGTGTGTGTAAAACTACCGTGGGGGCTGCTGTGATCCAAGTAGCCAAGGCAATCAATAACCTTCTCCTAACAAGGGTAGTGACTCTTGGAAATGTGCAGGTCATAGTAGATGGCTTTGCTTCAATGGGGTTCCCTAACTATGATGGGGCAACAGAGGGAACATGGATCCCTATCTTGGCACTGGACCACCTTGCCAAAGAGTACATAAACCGCAAGGGGTACTTCTCTATGGTGTTGCAAGCACTAGTGGGTCACAAGGGCCATTTCACCGATATCAACGTGGGACGGTCGGGAAGGTGCATGATGCTCACATCTTTTGGAACTCCGTGCTGTTAGAAAACTGCAAGAAGGGACTTTCTTCCCAGATCAGAAAATTACCATTGGGGATGTTGAAATGCCAATAGTTATCCTTGGGGACCCAGCCTACCGCTTGCTCCCATGGCTCATGAAGCCGTACATAGGCAGCCTGGACAGTAGTAAGGAGCAGTTCAACTGTAGCCTGAGCAAGTGCAGAATGGTGGTAGAATGTGCCTTTGGACGTTTAAAGGGGCGCTGATGTTGTTTGCTGGGTAGGTTAGACCTCAGCGAAAGCAATATTCCTGTTATTGCTGCTTGCTGTGTGCTCCATAATATATGTGAGAGTAAGGGGGAGATGTTTATGGCGGGGTGGGAGGTTAAGGCAAATCTCCTGGTGGCCAATTTTGAACAGCCAGACACCAGGGCAATTAGAAAAGCACACCAAGGCATGCTATGCATCAGAGAGGCTTTGAAAACCAGTTTCATGACTGACCAGGCTACGGTGTGACAGTTGTGTGTGTTTGTCCTTGATGTGAAGCTGCCTCCTTTGGTGAATGTGCTTCCCTGTAAGCCAATCCCCCTCCCCCTCTTCGACCACAGCTGGAACAGGAAATAAAGTCTCTATTGTTCTGAATCCATTCATTCTTTATTTTAAAAAAAAAGATCTCTGACAACGCTGACTAGTAAAAGGTAGCCTAGTCGGGGTGGGATAGGAGGGTAGGACAAGATCACAGTGCTTATTGTAGCCACAGTATAAATCAAAGCTGTTTGAATGACAGCCTTCTGTTGCTTGGGCCATCCCCTGGAGTTGAGCAGCTTGGTGCCCGTAGCCTCCCCACCCCTGCGTTCTTGGGCATCTGAGTGAGGAGGATCTGGAACTTGGCGAGGAGGGCAATGGATGCAGCAGGGTTCTGAAGTCTAGTTGCCTTTCCTGCAGCTCCACCAGACGCCTCATCATGTCCGTTTGCTCCCGCATTAGCCTCAGCATCTCCTCCTGCGTGTTCCGATCACGCTCACTGTATGCTTTCCTGGCCTCTGCCACTGAATGCCTCCATGCATTCAGCTGTGCCCTATCAGTGTGGGAGAACTGTGTGAGCTCTGAAAATGTCATCAGTAGTGTGTTTTTTTTCGCCTTCTAATCTGCGATAACCTCAGGGATGAAGTTGATACAGGGAGCATAGAAACATTTGGAGCTGCAGGATGGGGAAAGGGAGAGTAGAATTTAAGAAGATACATTTCTGAGAACAAAAGGGACACTCTTTCACAGTGAATCAAGCCATTCACAGCAGACAGCATATGTGTTTTAGGTACAAGGTCGCACTTTGTCTTTTATATTGAGTGCCTGCCGGTATGGTGACACATCACACACAGCTGGGCAACAGAATTCGGTTTCCAGGCAGCCATGGTAAGCCAAAGGGTATGCAGGGTTGGCTTCTTCCACGTTCATCACACGTGGGAATGGTTTCAAACTGCAGTACCCTCCTTTCCCATAGCAACCAATGCCGGTTGGGTTTGCTGTTTAAAAGGAGGGGCTGTGGTTTTGGGGTAGATGTGTAGCACACCCCTCCCCCCCATTCCCTACATGAATATTCTCCAGGATGATCCCTTTTAGCCAAGTGCAAACAGCCCAGCATGACTGGGGTCTAATGTGCTGGGGATCACCAAACAGAGGGGATTACTGTTCCCTTACAAAAATTCCCCTATTTCAACCAGATGACCATGAATGATATCACTCTCCTGAGGCTGACACAGAAAGATAAAGACTGAATGTTGCATGAATGTGACCAAAACCCAGGACCATTTGCTGCCATGCTTTGTGCTGCAATGATTCCAGACTACTTGCTACTGGCTTGATGTGGTAAAGTGACCTACCGTGGAGGACGAAATAAGGCAGTCCTCCCCAGAAACCTTCTGCAAAGGCTTTCAGAGTACCTCCAGGAGAGCTTCATGGAGATATTCCTGGAGGATATCCGCTCCATCCCCAGACATGTTAAAAGACTTTTCCAATAGCTTTACTGGCTGTGAATGCATCCCAATTGTTCAGGGCAAATCAAACATTAAACACAATTGCTTTTAATCACTGTAGTGTAGTTAGATGGCGCCTTCTCCGCCTTCAGGGTCCGGGAACAATTCGCCCTGGGAGGGTATTGGCTCCAGGGTGAGGAAATGGTTCTGGCTGCTGCGGAGAATGGATTCTCCGCTTGCCTGCTGCGCATTCTCCTCCTCCTCCTCTTCCTCATCCACAAAATCCTCTTCCGTGTTGCACGAGGCTGCCACCTTGCAGGTGTCCACAAACAGTGGTGGGGTAGAGGTAAGGTCCCTCCCAGAATGGCATGCAGCTGATCATAGAAGCGGCATGTCTGTGGCTCTGACCCGGAGTGACCATTTGCCTCCTTTGTCTTGTTGTAGGCTTGCCTGAGCTCCTAAATTTTCACATGGAACTGCTGTGTGTCCCTGGTGTGGACTCTTTCCACCATGCCCTGTGTGATTTTGGCATATATATCAACATTTCTTCTGCTTGATCGGAGTTCTGCCTGCACAGATTCTTCTCCCCATACAACAATCAGATCCAGTGTCTCCCATTTGCTCCACACTGGAGCTCGTTTGTGATTCTGGGACTGCATGGTCACCTGTTCTGCTGAGCTCGCCATGCTGACCAAACAGGAAATGAAATTCAAAAGTTTTTGGTGTTTTTCCTGTGTACCTGTCTAGTGCATCGGAGTTGAAAGTGCTCTCCAGAACAGTCACACTGGAGCACTCTGGGATAGCTCCTGGAGGCCAATACCATCAAATTGCACAGTACTGAATCTACAGTACTGCAGATTCAACCCAGGAAGCTTGATTTTTGCACTACTTCCCTCATCAGGAAGGAGTACAATGGTTGATTTTAAGAGTCCTTTAGGTCGTTGGAATGGGGTTGGTTGTGTAGACACATTACTTATAAAATCGACCTAACGTGGCTAAATTTGACCTAACCTTGTATTTTAGAGCAGGCCTAGGAAAGACTATCCACCATTACTGCGATTTGTTGTCTGAAACAGTGAATGAAGATGGCATCTCCCGCCTGTATGAAGGTAAGGAAATACCTCTGTGTGTTAGTGCCTCTGTGGGAAGTACAGAGGTGCAGCACAGGGCCTGAACACAGTTTGAATGTGTCCCTCTCTGTCTAAGGACAGAGCTTAAGAAAGAAGGATGGTCACGCGAGCTTTCATCGAGGTGCCACTATATGTGTATGGGAGCAGGGGAATTCCATCTCTAGCTCCTAGAATAGAGCTGTGTGGGGAGACTGTTGTCATAAAGGTCAGAATGTCTCTAAAGGAAGGCCTGACAGAATTGAAAAGGGCTGTTGTTATTAGTAAGGGTGGTGGTGGTGATGATGATGATGACGATTACCCTCTGTAGGGAAAGATTCATCACCTGCCCTCCCTGTAAGGGCGTCTTTGCAGGCCAAGGAACTTCACTCCGAGATTGGTTATCAGCTCATAGGAAAACCCATGAGTGCACATGGGAAACACTTTTCCCTGTGAACTCTTAAGGAATGAAGGCACAGGGCCACAAAGGATTTCAATAAACATTAGGAGCCTAAATCCCTTTGTGGATCTCAGCCTAAATGTCTGATGGTTTAACACCTCTGCAGCTGTCAATTTCCTATTCCACCAAAAGAACAAGTGCCCCCAACTGTCTGTGTGTATGGGTGTGCATGTGTATGCCGGCGGAGGGGGAACTTATGCAAAAATGGGGGCTCCTCTCTCTCCAGGGCTATTTTGGGAGTAGCTGAGTTGTTGTTTCTGTGCCCCCAGACTCTTGGGTAGCTAATAGCATGTGGCAATGGCCATCTGAAGGGGAGGTTTCCTAGGCACCAGTTACATCAGCACCATGGGGCTTCCAACCCGTTTCCTCTTTGTTTCAGCTTTTCAAGAAGTGCCTTTGAAATCTGACAGGACCAGAAGGTACATCCTCAATAGACATTACAAATGGTTGCAGAAACTTGGAAATCTCATGTCAGGTTCTGCATTCGACTAGGGAACCAGGACCAATACAGAAGACCTCTTCATCCTGCTATGGTATGTACAGCAGATGCTTATCAACTCTTTGGAACCTGGGCTGACCAGTGAGATGTATATTGGCAGATGACACACAATTATGTAGGTTACTCGGCCCTAGAGAAGACGTTGAAGAAGTTCAAAGGGATCTGTGATGGGTTGGGTCACAGAGATCCCCTTTGGACTGTCATCTGATGTGCTGAAATTACCTCCAAGCCTGTTTTCCCTGCCAGCCTGGGCCCCCCAGAACCCCGTCTTGTGACCAGACATGCTAGCCTGCCCAACACAGACCCAGGGTCCACGCCCCCAAAGCTGTAGGCTTCACTGAAAACAGCTCAGCAAGTTAGAGGGGAATGATCACATCCCTTGATCTGCTGGCAATGCTCCTATTTATACAGCCCAAAATGCCATTAGCCTTCTTGGCAACACTGTAGACTCATATCCAGCTTCTTGTCCACTGTAACCCTAGGTCCTTTTCTGCAGAACTGCTGCCTAGCCACTCGACAGGTGCACTTCTGAACTGTGGGTCTGCACTGACCAGGGACAACAACTATGAGTGGGGTGTTAAGGGTGGGGCACACTACAGGAACTTTGGAGTTGGACTCAAGAACCTGAAGCAAAAGACACTGCCCAGCATACACTGGGAAGGGCGTCTTGCTCATGCTTTTATGTCTATGGATACCGCTTGACTGTTTTCTCAGATTACTTTTATTAAAGAAACGCTGCTCGGACTCTGTGCTTGCGAGAGGGGAAGAATTGCCTCTTAGAGGCACCCAGGCGGTACAGTGACATTTCCCCAGGTTCCTGGGTGGGGGCTCGAGCCGGTTCTGGTTGCATTGTTGAAAAGGAACCCCCTAGGTATTGAACCTGCCCTTCTCGCTGCCCACTTCAACTGGCAGAAGGGTTACAGACTGAACAGAACAGAACATGGGGGAGCAGCAACACCTGGCTGCTAACGGGGCAGTTGGCCAGACCTTGACTGACCAGGTTAAACTCCCAACTGCTCATTAAATACTGATATAAAATCCTCTGCAGACTGTGCCCCATTTCCCCAAATTATCAAATAATGAACCCAACGCAGGTCTCTCGAGCACCTGCCCCTCCCCTACTGCTCCCCCCCAGCTGAACAAGGGACCTTCTAACTCTATCCCCGTTCCTGCCTCCTCTTAACATGCCGTTGCCCAGCGCTCCCCACTGCCCATGTCAATGGCAAAATCTGAGGAGGTTTTATGTTAATATTTAATAATTAGATGGAGAAATGTAAAATCTAAGGCCCGGGCAGTTGTGTCCCTCCAAAACAGGGAGGAGTTGCTGTTGTTCTAATGACTGGGGGGGACCCAAAGGGATTTCACTGCAATCTGTCATCATTAGGAAGAAAATGGAGCAAAGTCTGAATATTTGATAACAAGAGAGAAGTGTGGCAAGATCTCTTGGGGAAGGAGCATCGATATTCAACAATCAGACAGTAAAAGGCAAAATCTGAGGGGAAATCGAATCAAAATTAATTAAATAACTGGAAAGTGCTGGTTCCCCTGGCCCTGCCTTTGACACGGGCAGCAGGGAGCCATGGGGGACAGGGACACTGCGTGAACAGGGGCAGGGAGGGGGATGGAGCCAGAAGGTCCCATGGCAGTTGGGGGGCAGCAGTGGGGGAGGGTCAGCAGCTGGGACTGTGTAAACGGGCCGGGCAGTCTCAGTGGGGACATGGCTCGTCCCTTCCCCTCCAGTGACCCAGCCGTGCCCCGTCGCTGGCACAGAACAGCCCCTACGTTCCCACCCATGCCGGGGTTTTGTCTGAGCACTGGGGGAAACAACCCCCCACCCCCTGGGGCCATTTGTCCTGAGCTTGTGGTGACAGAGGGGAGGGAATGTGAGGGGCCGGGGCAGGAGTCTGTGGCCACTCTGGGTCCTGCCCAGGCGAACAGGGGCAGTGAAGCAGAGAGCAGCCCCCTGGGGTGGGGGTGGGCCCCTTAACCCCCCCCGCTTCTCCACCCCGCCTGAGGCAGTAAAACAGCTTGTCAGGGACTGGCCAGCTCTGCCATAGCAGCCAGGGGGAGGCTCCTGGCTCTGATCTTCATTAACTACGGGGCGAGTCACATTCTTCAGCAACATGTCGGTTTTATTGGGTGTAAAGGGAGAAATAATTGGAATCAGAGACGTGAGGGGAAAGTTGGTCACTGGGGGGTTTGACCCCCTCCCCCTGCAACACCCTGACATGGAGAATGACGCAGGGCAACAGCTTCCCTCCAAAAAAGGAGAAGTTGCTGCACTTAAAACATGTGAGGGAAAAATCCCAACCGGAGAGGAGTTTCTGTCAGTAACTGGTAATGACGTGGGAAAGAGCAAACCCGGAGATTTGACCTGTGTTCAGTCATGAGTGAGATGTACAGGGGGAAACAATCTGGTGCTCAGACTTGAGGCAAAAATTGGTCCTTTGGGAGTTTAGTTCCCCTCCTCCGCACTGGGGTAATGACTTGGGGCAACAGTTTCCCTCCAGAACAAGACGTGGTGGCAGCAGACAGGGACTGGGGAGCCCAGAGCCGCAGAGGATTTTCCATCAGTATTTGAGAATTAGACAGAACGTGACACAATCTGAGGAGATTTTATATCAGTCGCCAGTAACGAGAGAGATGAGGCCGAACTGAAGGGTGTTTTACATCTAATTTGGGCATTCAATGGGAAATGGGGGAAATCAAGGGGGGTTGGTCAATGATGGGTTATCAGAGAGAAAAGGGCGAAATCCAAGGGAACTTTCCATCCACACTCAGTCACTACCTGGGATGTGCTGGGTCCCCAGGCCCTGCCATTGACGTGGGCAGCAGGGAGCCCGGGGCGATGCCGCGTTACCAGGGTGGGGGGGCTGTAACCCCTGACCATAATGGGGGCTGTGCCTGCCCCCCTGCCAGGCGACCCCCCCCGAAGCAGGGTAGTTGGGCTTTGCATGGCAGTTGGGGGGGGCAGCAGCAGGGGAGGGGCAGGTGACTGGCAGTTGGTCGGGGGAGGGGGTAGCTGGGCTTTGCATGGCAGTTGGGGGGGCAGCAGCAGGGGAGGGGCAGGTGACTGGCAGTTGGTCGGGGGAGGGGGGAGCTGGGCTGGGCGGAGAGGGGGCGGCAACTGGGACAGGGAGGCCTGGGGCTGGACAGTTTCATTTGGGGATATCTTATGTTGGGGGGAAATGAGGCAGAACCTGACGGGGAGGGGGGTGACAGAGAAATGTTCAATAATGTGAGAGAAAAGGGAAATGTGAAAGGATTTTATCTCCATATTTGATAATCACAGACAAAAAAGGGCAAAACTGGAGATAATTTTCTTTTCAATGTTTGAGACAAGTGACAAAACCTGAGGTGATTTTATTTCCAACTGCGAGAATGAGAGAAAATGGCAAACAGATGCTGACTCATGTCCAGTAATTTTTAAACTGGCCATTCCTGAAGCTGATCCAAAGAGGGGAGAATAACTGGCGGGCTGAGCACCTTTGTGGGGTCTCTCGGGGCGCAGGGGAGACCTGACAAGATGCTGAAGATGTTCCATCCTGAAAAAAAGAACCGTTCTGACGTTTGTGTGTTTCCCTCCAGCAGCATCCGGGCAGGGGAGCCTGGTCTTCCCTGCTGCTTCTGCGGCTACATGAGAAGGTTTCTCGTTGGAGATGGAGGGGCTAAATCTGGGAGGAAAAGATCTGTTTTTTCCAGTGTGTTCCAGTTGAATAAGTATCACAAAAACAAATACAAAATGTTTTTGAACTGGCAGAATGAATCGAACGATCAAGTCATTTAAGGCAACCTATTTAAAAATACGTAGGCACCTAAAGATGCAGATAGACAACTAGTGAGACTTTCAAATGTGCCTCCATGCCTAACTCTCATTAATTTCATCTGTATCAACAGGCACCTATAACTGAGGGACCTTAGCGCTGTAGCAACCCTGGCATGCAGCAGCAGCAGAACTGCAATTGTCTCTGCCTCAGTTTCCCTTAGCTGGTTCAGGGATGGAACTTATATCTGTCAGTCTTTAGCTATGTCTACACTTAAAAGTTCAAAGCACAGTCATGGCTTTGCAGCACTGTAACTTGCTGAGCTTGGGGGTGACAGTGGTGTGTTTTTAAACCCCCTGAGTGAGAAAGTTGCAGCGCAGTAACTTGCCAGTGTAGACAAGCCCTTTGTCTGTAGCTCCAGTCCTCCAGCTGACTGACTTGTGTCTCTTCGCTTTCGGGTCTGAAAGGAGTCTGGCCCCAAGCAAAGTGCTGCTGGCTCAAGTGTCCCAGGGGTTTGGGCCTTTGACTCAGGGCTCTTCTAACCTGTAGCAGGGTGGTCACCCACTCCTGCCCCGAGGAGCTTAGAAGAGCCCAGCAGAGGGCTGGGGCTGGGGCAAGCAGCTCCCAGGCTGATTGGGGAAGTAGGCACAGCTGGGAGCCATGCCTCGAACAGCCCACAGCCGGCCCCTATAAAAAGGCTTTGAGGGATGGGCACAAATATACTCTCTCTGTCTGTAGAGGGAGAAGGGCCTGGCTGCTAGGGAGCTGAGCAGGTACCTGTGGGGAGTAGGGCTGGGGAAGGCCAAGGGAGCTGGGGAGCTCTGGCCTGGAAAGCCCAGGGCCGGTGCAAGGATGTTTCGTGCCCTAGGCAAAACTTCCACCTTGCGCCCCCCCCGCACCTCCTCCCTGAGGCGCCCCCCCATGGCAGCTCCGCACCCTCCGCCCTGAGGCACCTCCCCGCCCCAGCTCACCCCTGCTCCATGCACGAGCACCCTGAGCACGCCGTCGCTGCTTCACTTCTCCCGCCTCCCAGGCTTGTGGCACCTAAGCTGATTGGTACCGCAAGCCTGGGAGGTGGGAGAAGTGAAGGAGCCACGGCATGCTTGGGGAGGAGGTGGGGCAGGGGTGAGCTGGGACAGGGAGTTCCCCTGCGTGCTGCTCCCCCCCTTAATTGCTGCAGGCGGCCCTCCCCGCGCTCCCCTGTCCCAGCTCCCTCTGCCTACATGCCGGCAGCGACTAGGGTGGCCGAAGATCCGGCCGCCACAGTTGCTGATGAAAAAAATGGTGCCCCCCCTAATCCTAGTGCCCTAAGTGACTGCCTAGGTCACCTAAATGGTTGCACCAGCCCTGGGAAAGCCTCAGGCTGCGGCCTAGTCTAAAGCCACCTGGGTACTGGGGTTGCAGAGGGAAGCCCATGGGTAGGCTGAGGCAGCAGGTCCAGACCCAACCTTGCCTATGATGAGTGGCTTACAATGCAGTCTGCCCCAGTGCGCGAGGGTGAGTTGGTGACTGGCAGTAGCCTACAACTGAGGTGAGGTGGGGGTAGTGGGTGGGAGTTCCCCTGAGTGGGGAGACCTGGAGAAACTGGGGGTACTGCCAGGGGGCAGCACCCACTGAAAGGGTCACCCGGGGTCTAGGAGGGACATGGGGGCCAGCGGTAGCGTGACACTGGCTGACAGGGGGGGCTCGGGAGGCTGGACACTAATTCCCTGAGATGACCAGCAGGAGGTGCTGCTGGGTGAGTCTGTGCCAGGTTACATAACCCCTTTTCCACTGCTCCCCCTTCACAGGTTTCTTACTTTATTTTTGCCCCATTGAAAAAAACAAGGGAAGTTACAGCAGGAACACAAAGGCAAAGTCCAGTGTTCCTACTCTTGTTGCCACCCCTGGTCAGGGAGCTCAGCAGTCTCTATCTACCCCCAGTGCCGTCCATCCCTGGGTGGTAGGGGGACCCAGGCCCACCCTCTCCTGTGGGTCCCAGCCCAGAGAGCCTGAGTGATGCAGTCAGGGACTGTGTTTAAATCACCTCCTGCTTCCTGCCACAGGGTCTTGGGTACCTCCTGCCTGGTAACCTTCTCTGATCCCCTCTGGCAGACAACTGCCGTCCGTGGGCAGCTCCTCCAGACCTCCTCTTCCCTGAGTCTCCCTGAAGCTCCCCTGGGCTGATCCTAGCCAGAGCTGAGACAGTCTGCAGGGCTATTGCCCCGAGGGTGTCTGCCAGGGCAGGGGCTGCGTCACCTCCCCCCAGGGCTCTGTCAGTGGGGGTCATACAGGCTGCGAGTCCGTGCCCTGGGGCCCTGGTCTGACTCCCTTCCTGGCCACCACTGGCCACTCTGTGAGCAACACGGGCCCTGGCGGCTGGCCCAGGCTAGGGGAAGTTCCAGGCACAGCCTGGTTCCTGGGAGGACTTGACACCATGGCACAGCCTGGCAGGGGCCGCCCGGCTGGGTGCAGCGTGAGCCTGAGTGACTCTAACATGTATCTAAACTCTTTGTAAGGGAATGTCTACGCTGCGGCTGGGCCTGAGCTCCCAGTGGGGTAGAGAGACCCACCTGTGCTAGCTGAGCTCGAGGTCTTGCACTAAAACTAGCAGTGGAGCTGGGCTAGCACAGGTGGCAGCTCAAGCCAGCTCCCGGGTACGTACCCCAGGAGTCCAGGCAGGCTTGTTCTCAGGCAGGAAACCCGAGCTGCCACCTGGACTCCCCGTTATACTGCTATTCTTAGCATCCGAGCTCAAGGCAAGCTAACACTTCTGTCTGCCAGCACTGGGAAGCTCACTCCCAGCTGGGTGTAGACATAACCTGAGTGTGGTTTAAATGGTTCAGATCCCAGGGGCACAGAGATGTGGTCACAATTCAGTCCTGACACTTGCACCAAGGCTGGAGGCAATGAGGGTGGGCCACTGAATCGTGAAATCACTGGGGTCACGGACTGCTCTGCTTGTAGGAATATCCCCAGAGACCCCTCACCTGGGATATGTGTGGCTGGGAGATGGGAATACTTCCCCCCCAGTGATCAGTGGCCATTCATACCTCATTCAAAGGCTTTGCCTGCACTGGCTTCTTTTCCCTAATATGTCCTGTTATATGGGAGCATCCAAATGCCCAGCCAATATGGGGCCCCATTCTGCTGGGAGCTGGACACAACAGTAGTGAGAGACCATCCCTGCCCAGGTGTAAGGGACCAGGGCATAGGCAGTCTTGCCTAATGGTCACAGCTGGGCTGAGGTCTGCCTGCCAGGGATGGGAATCATTGGGCCAGAGTTAGAGAAATCACAAGGCCAGGCTCCATGAACAAGAGTCGGGGTCAGACTCAAGAGACCAGAGGCAGTACCGGGTTAGAGCCAAGAGGCAGGAATCGGCGTCAGGGATCAGGAAACAAGGCAAAGTCCAGCAGAGTAGCAGGTGGTTGCCCAGACAACTTCTTGGGGCAACCCCCGGGGCTAAGTAGGGGCACTTGGCCAATCAGAGGCCTGCAGGGTACTGTCACTCTGGGTCTCCTGGGCGGTACTTCCTGTAGTGCCTACCCTCCCCAGTGCTCCCTGGTGCTCAGCTGGCACTGCAGGAGTATTGGCCAACCCAGGTTCTAGTCCCCGGGTCTTTACACCTGGATAGTTTATTACAATTTGATAGAGCCGAGAGTGCCACAGCTCTCAGCTGTGGTCTGGACGGCTTCTGGCAGTTCTGGGTTTTAGCCGCTAATCCTGCTCAGAGCCAGGGCAGGTGAGGACTGTAGGGGAAATCCCTTCCCTTCTGGTCTATGTTGGGCAGCAGAGAAGCTTGTTACCTGCTCCTCACTGCCCCGTGGCACTGTCACTTCATCCCACTCACTCACTCCGCCGTCTGGTTTGCTATTTCTCCTGTTCCCAGGCCAAGCTACCATGACAGGGAAGCACTCACAGGTGGGAAGCACTGGTGAGACCCCAAACACATACCCTGGCTTCTCTGATTCACATCCTCTCGCAGGCTTTGTCCCCGACCATTTCTTGTTTCTCTAGATGAGACATTTTCACAAATGTCAGAATGCCTTGGTGCTCAACACCACGATACAACCCTTTCTCCTCCCCAAAGTGCTTTAATGCCCGTTCTCTTGCCCAGCCTCACTCCTGCCAGTCATTACAGATGTGTCTCTCGACCCATTGCACAGATTGGGATGCTGAGGTACAGAGAGAGAAAATGACCTACCCCAGGTCACACGGCAAAGCGATGGCAGAGCTACAGAGAAAAGCCAACAGATCTCACTCTCGCTGTCATCAGCAGACAACAAGCCCCCTGGGGGAGGGACAGAGCCCAGCAATTGGCTGTGTGTGTGTCTGTGTGGAATTTTCATCGACACAGTTTTCAAGTTTGGTTTGTGGAATCATGAATCAATTTGGATGAAAATTCTTTGCAAAACTATTTTGTTTTCCAAACCAAAAGCATCTCCCGTTTGTGACGTCCCCTTAAACTGTCTCTTCGCACACAAAGAGGAGACACTTTGATTTAGAAACGAGATAAGATGCTTCAGTCAGGGTACGTAGTTGCTCCCCTTACTGATTTAAAGCTAATAAAATACCAGTAAAATTGACTCTTTCAGCCCTTACACAGCAGACCCCACTGACGGCATCTAACCGGGGCCGGGTGGGGCCAGGTCACCCTATCAAACATTCGGATACCCAGGGGAACGGGACAGTGCGAGGCGGCAGCGCCACCTAGCGGCCACAGGACAAATCGCCGGCTGCTGCACCTGTGTGCACTGGTGGTTAGGTTAACATGGAAAGCTGCATAATGCAAGGTTGGGAAAACGGGGGTCTGCTGCACTACATCATAATCTGCAATGACTCAACCCGATAGGACACCTCCTGTGCTACACTGCTACTAGTGACCTCTCAGACAGGTCCCCACATCTCCCCAGGAGGCAGCTGTGAGAGGCTTGTTAACCCTAACCGACAGAGGGAGAAACGAAGGCTGAGAAAGGCGAAGGGCCTTGTCTTACATCCCAGAGCCTGTTTGCACAGTGTTGGGAACAGGACCCGGGTGTCCTGACTGTCAAACTAACCATCAGTCTGGAGTTTCACACACTGAATGATCAGAACAAAGTGACCTCGAATGAGCTACAGACCAACCACCATTCACACTGATTATTCAGCACGTGTTGTAGAAGCACTAGACCATCCGAGAGAACCAGGAACGGCTCAGAGACAGCCAATGGCGAGAAGGAAGGAGAACAATTCACCAAGCAGATGATTGGTTCTGGCTTATTTGCTGGGCCTTAAAAGAGAACAACAAAGTCCTGAGTCTCCTCCCTGTCACTAGATCCCCTGCTCAGCCAATCAACATTGAGACTCTGGCGGAGGCTGAGGGTTCCCCAGACAGCCCAGGGATGGCTCAGGTCACCAGTGAGGATCGCTCTCAGAGCAGTCTTCCTGTCCCATCTCTTTGGGACGGCCTCCCTCCACGAGGGCTAAAGAGTAGCCCCCTCCTCGCCAGTCGAGGGACGGAAGTAGGAAAAAGGGAAACCAAAAATGATGAACCCCAATGTCCCCCTGACTCTAATGGACTAAGGCCTAGGTGGTAAAAAAAATCTCCCATCTTAACTTAGTGTTTTCCATGCCTTGAATTTGGCCAGCACCAGGTGGGTCAGGCTGCCTAGGTACCAAACCTCTCTGGGGCTCTTACCTGCTCCACAGGGACGTCTGTCTTCTCGCTCAATTAGCAGTGGGAAAGGGGAAAACTCCAAGGAGGCTCCTCCTCGCGCTCACAGGCAGGACCCAGAATCCTCTCTCAGTCCTCAAGGAGAGACCTAAAGAAGGAGACTCTCCGCAGCAAAGCCACGGGGGTCTCTGAGATCTCCCCAGCCCTGCAGCCTGTCCTACCTGGCCGTTGTCATGGACGCTCTGTGAGGTCACCGCCTCCCAACCTACTTTCACCAATCAGCTGAGGTGCTGCAAAAGGCCCTTGTGAAGTCACCGCCACACCCACCCCTGCCATCAGAGCTAAGGTGACGTGTACAAACTTTGTGCAGTGCTGTTGTGCATGCGTGTTATGATACAGACTCACAAGTGTGGCCTTGGGGTGAATTCCCTGCCCCTCACAGCATCAATTTCCTCCAGACTACCAAGGGAAGTGGTGCTTTCTCCATCCCTTGAGGAGGTGCCTTTCTGGAGTCTGCTTTGGTCCAAAACTCGCACCTGCACCATACAGGAGGCCTGTGATGTGCAGTAGGGGTCATATGAGATGATCTAACCATCTCTTCTGGCCTTAGTCTCCAAATCTCTGCAAAACTGAGTGTGGCACAATTGATTTCATTGACTGGAGGTTAAGAGGCGATTTAATCACTGTTTTAAATATGTTTTACAAATTCCCAGAGGGGGGACTATGTGATTTAAAGGGTTCTTTAATTCACCAGACAAAGATTGAACAAGACCCAATTGGCTTGCAGTCGATGTCAGAAAATCCCAACTGGAAATGACCATTTTTTAACCGTGAGGCTAATTATCTAGTGGAACAAGCTCCTCAAGGGAGATGGTAAATTCCCCATCACTTGCAGTTTCTAAATCAAGACTGCAGCTCTTGCTGCAAGACACCTGGTGTGTGGGTGTCCCTGTTCTGCGTTTCGGGATCCCTGGTACATGGTGCCTCCCTCCCACCAGTTCAGGATCCCCACAATGGGTGCTCCCATCCCCCCACCCAGGCTCTGCGGGGGTGGGGAGTGTATAAAAAGAGACCGTGTCTCACTGTTCTTGCCCAGGCTATGCTGCAGGGGCTATTCACAGGCGCGACCCGACTACTGATCGGACACGGGAGTTTTGACCTGCTCTGTTTCTGACCTGGGCCGGTTCACCCCTCCTTAGGCAACCTGGGGACCCCCAGCTTCCCAGGGATCACCATATTGATGCCGAGCTTAGTGCGGACACCCGATCGGCACAGCCCTCTCACCAGGCCAGAGAGAGCAGCAGGTTTCCCGTATTGTTTTAATCTGAAGGTCCAGGCTTCAAGTCCATGGTCAGGTGATAAACTACTCACCAAGATCTTACACTGTCGTTTCTGTAGTTCTCTTTGATGTTACTTTTTCTCTTCAGGATTTTCCCTTTCCTCAGAAGGCCCTTTTTGTGTGTGGGTTTGAAGGGGCAACTTCCTGACAGCCCCTCTGTCCTTGCAGCCTGGAGGAATAAAGGCCTCTGGCCATAGAGCATGTTCCTCCCCTGCACACACACACACACACACACATACAAACACAGAATATCCCTAAGGAATTAGAATCACCTGCTGCCTTCCCCGTTCCTGCTGGATCCCCAAATGAAGATGCTCTTCAGCCTAAACCCATGTCCCCTCTTTTCCCAGTGCCCCTCAATCCCAACCCTCAGTCCCTCCTATGCTCACTGCTCCTCACTCCCAACCAGAGCCTGCTCCTCTTCACCCTTCTCCTCTGTCCCAACCCACAGCCCCCTCCTATCCCCAGTGCCCCTCAATCCCAACCCACAGCCCCCTCCTATCCCCAGTGCCCCTCAATCCCAACCCACAGCCCCCTCCTATTCCCAGTGCCCCTCAATCCCAACCCACAGCCCCCTCCTATTCCCAGTACCCCTCAATCCCAACCCACAGCCCCCTCCTATCCCCAGTGCCCCTCAATCCCAACCCACAGCCCCCTCCTATCCCCAGTGCCCCTCAATCCCAACCCACAGCCCCCTCCTATCCCCAGTGACCCTCAATCCCAACCCACAGCCCCCTCCTATTCCCAGTGCCCCTCAATCCCAACCCACAGCCCACTCCTATTCCCAGTACCCCTCAATCCCAACCCACAGCCCCCTCCTATTCCCAGTGCCCCTCAATCCCAACCCACAGCCCCCTCCTATTCCCAGTGCCCCTCAATACCAACCCACAGCCTCCTCCTATTCCCAGTGCCCCTCAGTCCCAACCCACAGCTCCCTCCTTCCCTCCAGCTTCAGACCCCCTCAGGAATATTTTCTTGCAAGGTTTCGTGTATGAGGCTGCATGTGGATTTTACAGTATGTTGGAAGTAGGTTGGGTTGCTTGCGGAAATGATCACTTGTGGCTGGTGTTGGATTCCCAGTCTCCATGTTTACAGGGGCAGGAGGAAATAAAGGGTTGTTATCCTTGTTGTGTGAAGCGAGAGCAGCACAACTGTGCTTGGCAGACCCTGATTGAGGGACTCACCCTCAATTCAATAGCACTTGCTAGGCAGGGGACAGGGGTTCCAAAGCCAAGGGGGTTGTGTCCTGGGTCCTAATACTAAAATTTAGGTGTTAGACCAAACCCTAACACAGAGTGGCAGTGGAGGGATGAGTGAGTCCCTAGACAACATAGTGAATACGGTACCTTCTTATTTTCCCCCTTTTCCACCCAGGATGGGGGGGTGAACTGTACAGAGGCACCTCGGGGCTTGCACTGACTAAGAACAACAGCTGTGAGTGAGGTGCAGAGTGGGGATGGCTCATGTTAAAGGACGTTTGGTTGCTGGACTTATGAACCGTAGGGAGAAGGACACTGCCCAGCTGATTTGGGGGGTGGGTCTTTCCCTCGTGGTTTATGTTTATGTGTTGGGGCTGCTGACATGACTTCTGCTAACCCTGGGCTTACATTGCAGTGTAGACATACCCTGAGCGGGCATCTATACTGTGATAAAATCCCCCTGGCCCGGCTGGCCTGGATGATCTGATTTGGGCTCCTGGGGCTCAGACTGGAGCCCAGGCTCGGAGACCCTCACCCCTCGTGGGGTCTCTGAGCTGGGCTCAAGCCCAAGTGTCTACACTGTAATTTTATAACCCTGCAGCACAAGCCCCACAAGCCTGAATCAACTGACCCAGGGTTTGAGAATAGTGACTTGGGGTGTGTTAATGGCAGTGTAGACATAATGCTAGGCTATGTCCACACTGCAATGAAACACCCACGCCTGTCCCGTGCCAGTGCCGTCTCCCAGGCTAGGGCCGTGGGTGGTAAATTTGCAGTGTAAGACATCTCAGCTCAAGCTCTGGGAGCCCTCAAGGTTGGGAGGGAGTTTAGCAAGTGAAAAAGGTAAAATGGCAGTGGAGTATTACCCTGGACTCAATGGCATTTCTCCATTGGTCTGTCTGCTTTGGGACAGGGACAATAACACGTCCTGCTGTTTTCGTTATTTCAAAGGGCGGTTTAGGATTTTCATTCTCACACTCGGTGCACAAAGCAGGACTCAACCCTCAGTGCAAACTAGATGAGCTGCCCACAGGTTCTGGCAGCCACAATGAGCCATTTGGTGTGAGAGCTCAGACTTCCCCTGTCCCAGAGGGAGGGGGGTCATCTGTGACAGGCTGGAACACTGACCTATCAGCTCTTAACTCACAAAGTTTCAGTGATTCTGTTATCAGTGCCTTGTGAGTATAATTTAAAACAGCCACACTGGGCTGAACCAGAAGGCCCATCTAGCTCTGTGTATTTGTCCTCCCCCACGTTAGCCAATTACTAGGTACCCCAGACAGTTAACTCAACAAGTGCGTTGAACCCACGGATCTCCTGTTTACAAAGCAGGAGCTCTTTAATCAGCTACGCCAGGGTGCCTATGGGTGGCTGAAAATACCAGTGGTCTGCCCACACCTGACTCCCTGCCCATCCCCACTGGGGCCTGAAAAGCTTTGCTTGTGTTGGATTTACTGCAAAGCAGAGGAGACAAAAGGTAAAGGTGACATTTTCCTTGCAAGCTGTGTGAGTGTTTGTGTGTGTGAATCTTTGGCCAGGTCTGCTACTACAAAGTAATTGTCAGCATCAATTGTATTGCACAGGTGGTGTGAAAAACACACAACGCTCCCTCGATCAGCAGTTTTTGGCTGGTGCACACACTGCAAAACCACATCTGGCGACAAAATTGCCCTGTTTTGGTGACAAAATAAAACCACCCTCGACGAGAGGCCTAGAGCTTTTTGCAGCAAACTTAAAGTGACAAATGTCAGTGTAAATGCTGCTGGTCATTATATCACCATAACTGGTTTCCACCAGTATCCCACCATGCCTGCGGTGAACTCGCCTGTCCTCCATTCCTGCTACAGAGGCTGGGCCCCTCCCCTTTCATAGCTCCAGAAAGTTCTGACAGCTGAGCCACTATCTATACCGGGATTAGCTTGATAGAACTGCATTGCCAGCCTAAGTAATGTAATTACACCAACCTAATTTTGTAGTGTAGACCTGTCCAAAGAATCACACACACACCTGGGGAGCAAAATTTCATCTGCTCCTCTGCTTTATAGAATACAAACATGAACAACACTTGTCAGGGCCCAGTGGGGATTGGCAGAGAGTCAGGTGTGAGCCATCTTTATCCCAGGAGAGATGGACTCTAAGGGTACGTCTCCATTGCAATGTCAGCCCAGGTGTGGCACGCTGTGCTCAGAGCAGCACCTGGAAGCCCCATATTCACCACTCTCATATAATGATGACATGGTTTGTTCAAAGTCTGCCTTGTGACGTATCATTTCAAAAGTCTTGATCTGTTGAACATTAATATCTTGTTGAATTGTGTGTGCTCGCATTGGTTGGGAAGTTACGAAGTTTTGCTCTGTGTTACTGAAATATGTTATGAGGTTGAGAAATACCCCCCACCAGCCTTTCAGGTGTGATAAGGGAGGAGCCAGACTCGCTGCTGGCCCATTGAAGGGATCCACACTCCCAAGGACTATCCCAGGAACCGTGTACAATGCAGGCTTCTCCGAGATAGCACAGCGACAATGGACACTGCTTGACTCACATCGTAGCAAAGGAGCTTCCTAAACAAGTT